>NW_007258432.1:641169-713814 GCF_000164805.1 Carlito syrichta | reverse complement strand
TGGGCGACAGAGTGAGACTCCAACTCAAAAAAAAAAAAAAAAAAAAACGTTTTAAGAAGACAGAAGTGATAGGAAACCATAAATCAATACATGTGATATTTATGAAGAGGGACACACACAAAAAAGACAGAATTTATTAAAAAACTGTGTTTTCTTACATGTTTAAACTTCAGTCACCTTCAAAATATTCTCCGTTTGATGTGTTACACTTAGTAGGACATTTTTTCCACTGCTCAAAACAGTTTTTGAACTCGTCAATTTTGAAGCCTTTTTGTGCTTCTGTTGTTTTTTGTTTCATCTCTTCTTCATAGGCAAAACATTTCCCTTTGAGGACTTCATTCAGGGAAACAAACAAACAAAAAGTCACTCAGGGTGAGATCTGGTGAATAGGAAGGGTGGGACATGGGGGTCACGCTGTGTTTAATCAAAAACTGCTGAACATTCAGCACAGTGTAGGTAGGTTGTTCACGTAAATCACTCATCATGAAATGGGCAAATGCAATGAAAGAATCTAAAAAAACAGAAAACACACACTGAAACTGAATGCAACCTCTCAGAACAATGCCAGCTGGTATATTGATGCTGATGGATTCCTAGAACACGTATCTCGCAGGTGGTAGTCTGTACTATAAGGGGCTCAACCTTCAAAAAAGTAGTTCTGGTCTTTATTGAGTCCCTCTTGGACATTGGTTTGGCTGGGGAGTGGGGGCTTGCAGGGTAAAGGCAAATTGAAAGATTTCCTGACAGGTAATTAGTAGCAAGAGTTAGGCTCTTATCTATGGAGTTTTGAAATCTGTATAGGAAATTGGCTGCTTGAAGAATCATGGAGTCAAGTTTCTTTACATGAAGATGAAGCCTCGTGGGTGGTTGACCTAAGGGAGAATAGATAGTGTTTTTAAAGTTACCTAGAGTCTGGGAGTCCCCAAGAGACAGTTTACAGGATCATAAATACTTTGATTTTTCTTCTTTATCTATTAGGTGATGTTATGCCATTGTCAGGTTGGAAGGCAAGTCTCATTATACAAGGATAATAAAAAACCCATCTAATGAGTCTTTGTAGGATATGACCTCCTGGGCACCTCAGCTAGTAATTTGGACAGAATGGGGGGAAAAGGACAAAAGGTCAGAGTTAAGTCCTCAAGACATAATACTTCTTAGTCTTTGACAGTTCTTTGCTTGTATAGCAAGAACTTCCAGGTTCACATTATGTATTTCCTGAGCCCTACAGTAAAGTATTTACTGTTATGTTGTCTCAGCTTCCATTTTGAATATAAGTGCAATTTTCTCATACCAGAAGCAGGCTCAGTCCTCCTGGAACATTTCGAGTTCTTTCCCACACCCAAATGGCTTGAACTGGTGGCCACAGATGAGAATTTATGGGCATCTTTTCACCTGACAGACCAGGTTCCCTGATTTCCTACTTCTTCCTTTAAAGGGACCATCCAGGCATCTGCTCATGAACTTAAAGTCACCTGCATTCTATTCCCTTATACATACTGCTAGTTGCCACTTGCCTTTGTCTCTCTCTCTCTTTCTATCTCCTTCCCTTCCTCCATTCCTCCCTCCCCCACCCCTTTCTTTCTACCTGATTCTGTTTAGTGTGACCTGTGACTTGAGGTCTGTTCTCTCAATGCATTGTACCCTTTCTGCTCAGCATCTGTAAGTAAAAATCTTTGACATTGTTTTCCACTGTGGTGGTAGATTAATTTTTTGTCTTCTATCTGAAGAACTAGAGGCTGCCCAGGTCACATATTTTTGCGGAGGAGTGATATGGGGTAGGATGGGGGAGCAACGGAGAAGTGGGAGACTGGAGGTCTAGGCGAGTGGGGAACATAGGGTTGAACACCCAGCACTAGAGCGATGGTCAGGCAGGCATAAACAGGACACAGGTTAAACAAGAGCCACGGGAGTGTCTGCCAGGATAAGCAAGTTTCCTATATGAGTGACACCCTGGCTGTGGATCTCACATCTAGGCATTAGGCCATCCACCAGGTTAAAAAAGTATCCCATGGAAGGCACAATGAGCACCCCTGTGACCAGTTTCCCTTCCCCTTAGAGAAACCTAGTGAGCTGCTTTTGTACTCTCCTGTTTAGCTGGGGGCTCTCAAAACTCCTTGAACTAGAATCAGTCATTTTTCCAGGAACCTGATTGTTTTTGGAAAGAAATGTCATAGACACCACAGTTGTGGTTTGTCACTGCTTCTAGGTCTTTTCCATGGATAGAACAGGATGAATTTATTTTTATATTAACAGCATGAGTTCATAATATGAAGTTTTCAGTTGTAATGTACTCTAATTTAAGGGTCTTTTATTTTATGATTACCTGGGTGCTGTGGCTCAAGCCTGTAATCCCAGCACTTTGGGAGGCAGAGGTGAAAGCGTTGCCTTAGCCCAGGGTTAGAGACCTCGTCTCAACAATAAATAAAAAAATTAGCTGGGTGTGGTGGCACGTGCCTATAGTTCCAGCTACTTGGGAGGCTGAAGCAGAAGATCACCTGAACCCACCCGGTCGAGGCTGAGGTGGTTGTGAGTGTGCCACTGCACTCCAGCCTAGGCAACAGTGAGACTCCGACTCAAAAAAAAATACATTTCATATCTTAAGGTCAGAATGACAATAATTTATATTTTTTCTCAGTGCTTTAATGGTAAAAATTAAAGATAGTGATCTACAATGACTTGCATTGTTTCTTGTCATTCTTACTTTTGTTTATATGGACATCACAGGGCTTTTTTTCTCTAGTTGTTCTTTTTTAAAAAATACTTTTATTATAAAGATGTGGGGTACATTTCTGGGTTAGATATGTAAACACTGATCATGCAGGTACCCTTATTGATGAGGTATGCCCCTCCCTCCCCTAGCAGTTTCCCTCAACTGCCAATCCCACACCCTCCTTCCCTGATAGTTTCCCACCATTGACAATGCCTTCCCATAGCATTATAATTGTTCAAGGTCTGTTTATGAGTGAGAACATATGGAACTCTGTTCTTTGTTTCTGTGATAAACCACTGAGTATGATCATCTCCAAATCCATCCAAGTTGCTGCAAAGTCCGTATATTTGTCCTTTATGGCTGCATAATATTCCATTGTGTATATGTACCACATTTTTAAAATCCAGTCCAGATTCGATGGGCAACACGGTTGATTCCATGTTTTGCTATTGTGAAGAGAGCTGCAACAAGCATACATGTGCAGGTATCTTTTTGGTAGAATAATTTGAGTTCTTCCGGTTATATTTCCAGTAGGGGAATTGCTGGGTCATATGGAAGGTCAATTTCTAGTTTTTTCAGAAATCGCTACACTGTCTTCCAAAGAGGTTGTACTAGTTTGCATTCCCACCAGCAGTGTAGAAGTGTTCCTTTTTCTCCACATCCTCGCCAGCATCTGTTGTTGTTTGTTTTATTAATGATGGTCATTCTTGCAGGTGTTAAGTGGTATTTCAATGTGGTTTTGATTTGCATTTCTGTGATGATGAATGAGGCTGAGCACTTTTTCATGTGTTTGTTGGCTGCCCTGTATATCTTCTTTTGAGAAGTTTCTATTCATGTCTTTTGCCCACTTTTTAAAGGGGTTGTTTGGTTTTTTTTCCTTTTGGCGCATTTGAGTTCCTTGTAGATCCTAGATATTAGGCCTTTGTCAGATAAACAGTTGGCAAATATTTTTTTCCCATTCTGTGGGCTGTCTCCCCACTCTCTTGATGGTTTCTTTTGTTTTGCAGAAGCTCGTTAATTTGATGAGGTCCCACTTGTATATTTTATTTCTTAAGGTATTGGCCTTTAGGATTCTGAGTAGGAGTTTGTTCCCTGTTCCAATTTCCATAAGGGTGTCTCCTGCATTTTCTAAGATTCTTATAGTTTGAGGTTTTACATTCAGGCTTTGATCCATTTAGAGTTAATTTTGTGTATGGTGATAGCTAGGGGTCCTGTTTCAATCTTCTGCATATGACAGCCAGTTTTCCCAGCACCATTTACTGAATAGGTTCTACTCTCCACAGTGGTTGTTGTTGTAGGCTTTGTCAAAGATGAGTTAGTTGAGGAATTGAGGTTTGGTTTCCAGAATCTCTATCCTGTTCCATTGGTCAATGAGCCTGTTCTTGCACCAATACCAGGCTGTTTTGATTACTGTAGCCTTCTAGTAAAGTTAGAGGTCTGGAAGTGTGATACCTCCTGTTTTGTTTCTTTTGCTAAGGATTGTTTTGCCTATTCGTGGTCATTTTTGTTTCCATATGAATTTCTGTATTGTCATTTCCAGGTCTGAGAAGTATGATGTTGGTAATTTAATAATTATTGCGCTGAATCTGTAGATTGCTTTTGGTAGGATGGACATCTTAACAATGTTGATTCTTCCTATCTGTGAGCATGGAATATTTTCCCATTTGTTTGTATCTTCCTGGATTTCTTTAAGCAGTGTTTTGTAATTCTCATTGTATAAGTCTTACACTTCTCTCGTTAGGTACATGTTATTTTGTTGGTGGCTATTGTGAACGGGATTGTGCTTTTTATTTGGACCTCTGCCTGCTTGTTGTTGGTGTATAGGAATGCAACTGTGTTTTGCATTTATTTTGTACCCTGAGACTTTGTCAAAGTCCTTTATCAGTGCAAGCAGGTTTTTGACAGATTCTCTTGGATTTTCAAGGTATAGGATCATATCATCAGCAAAGACGGATAACTTGACTTCCTCTTTTCCTATTTGGATACCCCTGATTACCTTCTCTTGTCTAATTGCCTGAGCTAGGACAACACAATATTGAGTAAGAGGGGTGAGAGTGAGCAGCCTTGTCTTGTTCCAGTTTTCAGGGGAAATGATTCTAGTTTCTGTCCATTTAGCAATATGTTAGCTGTGGGTTTGTTGTAGATGGTACTTACTATTTTGAGGTATGTTCCTTCTATACCTAGGTGCTTGAGGGCTTTTATCAAGAAGGAATGCTGGATCTTATCAAAAGTTTTTTTCTGCATCTAATGATATAATCATGTGGTTCTTATTTTTACATCTGTTGATGTATTTAATTACATTTATGGTCTTGCAAATGTTGAACCAATTCTGCATCCTGGGAATGGAGCCTGCTTAGTCATGGTGGATGATTTTTGAGATGTGTTTTTGGATCCGATTTGCTCAAATCTTGTTGAGGATTTTTGCATCTATGTTCATAAGGGATATTGACCTGTAGTTCTCTTTCTTTGTTGGATCTTTACACGGTTTGGGTATCTGTGTAACGTTAGCTCTGTAAAATAATTGGGGAGAACTCCATCTTTCTCAGTTGCCTGGAATACTTTCAATAGGATTGGTATTAGCTCCCCCTTGTACATTTGGTAGAATTCTACAGGAAAGACATCTGGTCCAGTGCTTTTTTTGGTAGGTAGTTTTTGTATGACAGAGTCAATTTCTTGGGTTGTTATTGGTCTATTTAGTGTCTCAATGTCTTGTTTTAACCTGGGGAGGTTGTGTGATGTCAGAAAGTCTCCATTTCATCTAGGTTATCAAGTTTGTTTCCATATAGGTGTACGTAGTAATCTCTGATAAACTTTTGTATTTCTCCGGGGTCAGTTGTGATTTGATCTTTTGTATTTCTGATTGTGTTTATTTGGGCTTTTTCTCTCTTTTTCTTGGTCATTCTGGCTAGGGACCCATCAATCTTGTTAATTCTTTCAAATAACCGGCTTTTTGTTTTGTTGATGTTTTCTATGATAATTTTGTCTTCTATGTCCCATATTTGGGCTCTTATTTTTGTGATTTGGATTCATCTGCTAAAGTTGGGGTTTTAGTGGTCTTCTCTTTCCAACTCCCTTAGGTGATTTGTTTTGCTCTCCACTTGTGATCTTTCCATTTTCTTGATGTGTGCTCATAGAGATATAAATTCCTCTCTGAGAACTGATTTCATGGCATCCAAGAGGTTTTGATAAGATGTTTCTTTATTTTCATTTGTTTCCAGGAATCTTTCAATTTCTTCTTTGATTTCAGTGTTGACCCAGTCATTGTTCAGCATCATGCTGTTTACTGTCCATGTCTTTGTGGACTTTGGTGAAATGTTGGTTTTGATATTTATTTTTATTTCACTGTGGTCTGAGAATATGCATGGGATGATTTCAAACTTATGGAATCTGTTTATGTTTGATTTATGGCCAAGGATGTGATCGATCTTGGAGTATGTTCCATGTGGTGATGAGTAGAATGTATATTCTGTGGTTGTTGGGTGGAATAATCTGTAGGTATCTACTAAGTCCATTTGGTAAAGTGTCAAGTTTAGGTTCTGGATCTCCTTGTTGATTTTTTCCCTCAGTGATCTATCTAGGGCTGTCAGTGGGGCATTCAAGTCCCCTGCTATAATAGTGTTAGAATCAATATCTTTTTAAGTTTATTTAATATGCTTTATAAATGCTGGTGCTCCTGTGTTGGGTGCATATGTTTAGGATGGATATTTCTTATTGATGGATTGAACCTTTTATCATTATGTAGTGTCCTTTTGCATCTTTTAAAATGTTTGATAGCTTAAAGGTTGTTTTGTCTGATATTAAGATTGCAACTCCTGCCTTCTTTTGCAATCCATTTGTGTGGAAACTCACTTTCCATCCTTTAACTTTGAGTCTGTGTGCATCCCTTGTAGTGAGATGAATCTCCTGGTTGCAGCAAATAATGAGGTCATGGTTTCTTATCAGTCTACCATTCCGTGTCTTTTCAGGGGTGCATGTAGTCCACTCACATTCAGGCTAATTACTGAATGTGGGGGTTTATCCCTTCCCTTTCATGAGGATCTTATAGTATTTTTGTTGTTCCTATTTGTTTGTTGTCTTTCCTTTAGTTTTTGAGTTGATTCACATGTGTTTTCCATTTTTTCCCTCTACTCTTGTGAAGAACATTTTCGTTCTTTTCTCCTTTTCTTCTGTGTTTAATTCTTTCTTAAGTGTTTCTTGTAGAGGCGGTCTGGAGGCAACATAAGATCTTAGGGATTGGATGTCTGGTAAAGATTTTAATTCTCCCTCACTGATGAAGCTTAGCTTGGCTGGGTAGGTTATTCTTGGTTGGAATTTTTTAACTTTGAGAACTTTGAAGATTGGGCTCCAAGCTCTCCTAGCCTGAAGTGTTTCTGTAGATAATTCTGGTGCTATTCTAATTGGTCTTCTCTGGTAGTTAATCTGATCTTTTTCTCTTGCTGCCTTTAGGATTTTTTCTTTTATACCTTCTTTGTTTAGGCAAATTATTATGTGTCTAGGAGTTGGTCTTCTCATTTGTCATCTTACAAGGGTTCTCTGAATCTCTTGTGTTTGAATTTTTGCATCACTGATGAGATGAGGGAAGTTTTCTTGAACAATTTCACCAAATGTTTGTTCCAAGGTGGTTTCTGACTCTCTTTCTGCCTCAGGAAGTCTAATTCCTCCTAGGTTCAGCTTCTTGAGATAATTGCTCATCTCTTGAAGGTTTGGTTCTGTCTTTTAAAGCTTCTTTTCTATGTTTTTGACAGTTTGGGCTAGTTCTGTATTTTGGTCCTCTAGCTCTGAGATTCTTTCTTCTGCCTGGCTAATTCTGCTTTCCATGCTTATTAGTTTGTTATTTATTTCAATCACAACATTCCTTACTGCTGTTATTTCAATTATCAGCTCCTTCCTATTTTCCTCTTATCTCTCCTCAATTCTTTTTATTCTCTCTATCAATGTCTTGATCTCTGGGTTTGTTGTGTGTGACCAGTCATTCTGGGAGCTCTTCATTGTTTGTATTCTGAAGTCTTTTTTCTCAGTGTCTGACCTCCCAGGGGTCTGTGTGAGACCTACATTCTTCTTTTGGTTTTTCTTCATTTGTGTAGCTTTTCCTCCCCACTTTTTCCTCCCCCCATCTTCTTTAACTCTGTTGTTCAGGGGTAGAGGGGTTGCTTTTATTTCCAGTTGTTCAGTCTCCTATTCTTCCTTATGTATATCCTCTGGCTTTGTTCAATTTTAGAGCTGGACTGTAGGTGGGGAGCGATCCTTTTGTAGTTTTGGGATTTATTTGAGGGGGGAGCCATGATTCAATATCTATCTACAGATCCCAGGATCCACCAACAGGTGTATGGATAATGTGGAACCCACTTGCCACTGCCTTGCAATCTGTCCTTGCAGTGGGGTTATAGGGTTACTCCCTGAAAGCAAAATAAGGTAAGAAAAAGGAAAACAATGAAACAGGGAGTGGGGGAAAAGGAAGTTGGAGAGCAAGAAGAGTAAGATGGAAAACAGACAAACGTACCAGCTAACAAATGAAAAGAGACACAAAGACAGATATGAGTAAAAACAAATAAACATACAAAAAAACTAAAACATACAATCATACAGACATACAAGCTAACCAATCTCCTTATTGGTGTACTATTCCCCAATACAAACATGAGGTCTAAAGAGAAAAAATAAAATAGAATAAAGTCAGCAAACTAGCAGAGCCAAACCAAGTATGAAAACATTATGATAACAGTAAGAAGAGAGAGAAAGGGAAAAAAAAAAGATGGGTAAGACAAATAGACAAAGAATAAAAATTAAAAAAAAAATTAAAACAAGGGAACCAAGCACACTCTGAGACTTTTCCTTTAAGCCCAGTGACCTTTCAGCTCTAATTTTTCGCTCTCATTGCAGGCTGGTGGAGTTGCTCACAGTCAGGGTCTGTTGCCCCTGGCCTGCTGTGGAGGTTAGATCAGATCTGGGCTGCCTGCCAAATCTGCGACTCAGATCTGGCCTATGTCTATCTAGCTTGGGGGAGGGACTTCTGTCCTTCCCATTTTGATGTTGTTACCTTGGATCCCAAGCTTCGGGATGGGCCGAGCGGGGCGGAGCTGGTCTCATGGCTCCAGCTGATATCTTTTTCCGCTACAGCTGGGCCTAGCTGGGGGAAGTAGAATGCGAGACTGCCAGGCAATGCAGGCCAACATAGCATTGGGCTATTCAGACTGGGCTTCAGTAGTGCGGTTCTTCAGCAGGGGCCTTCATGGGTCTGGGAGCCGTGTGTTGCCTCAGGCAGGAGTGGTGGTGATAGTGCCGGCGTCGGTGGCATCCACATCTGAGGTAGTGGCAGAGCAGTGTTTGAAGAGTAGACTGGCAACAGTGAGAACCGTAGCCCTGGGGGAGGGCGGGAGTCTTTATGGGTGTTCTCTTTCACGGAGGGTCTCACAAACCAAACTGCCCCTTGCCATCTTTCCAGAAATTCTCTAGTTGTTCTTAAGGTTTTCTCTTTATCACTCTTTTTAAGCATTTTGATTATAATGTGGCTTGTTATAGTTTTCTTTGTGGTTCTTGTAGTTTTTCTTTGTGGTTCTTTGTTTTTTCTTTGTGGTTCTTGAAGCTTTTCAGATATGGGTGCTTGTCATTTTCATCAAAGTTGGGAATTTTTTTGTTGTTCATGATTTCTTCAAAAAATTTTCTGACTTCTCCTTCCCCTCCTCTACTTCAATGTCTCTAATTATATGTATATTAGACTGCTCAAATTTATTCCACAATCATTGAAGTTCTGTTGATGATTTTAAATAATTTTTTTCTAGTGTTTCATTTTGTACAGTTTCTATTGATCTCTACTCTCAGTATTTCCTCCTATGTATCTAATCTAGTGTTAATCTTATCCAATGTGATCGCACACTGTAGTTTCCTTTTCTAGAATTGTTATTTAAATATTTTTAATATATTTGTCTTTACTTAGTTTTTTTATCACATTGAATATAGCTAAAATAATTATTTTAATGTAATTGTCTGCTAGTCCTAAACTTGTATAAATTTTGATTGATTGATCCTTCTTTTCTCCTCATTATGGGATGTATTTTCCTGCTTCTCTACATACTTGGTAATTTTTATTGAATGCCAGACATTGAGAATTTTGCCATGTTGCATGCTGGTCATCTCTGTATTCCTATAAATCTTGAACTTCATTCTGGGATAAAGTAGTTTGAAGGCAGTTTATCTCTGTCAGTTTTTGCATTTATTTGTTTACTTATTTATTTATTTTAGATGGGCTTAGAGCTATCCTCAATCTGAGGTTAAATATTTCTCACTACTGAGGCAAATTTCTTCTATGTACTCAATCTAATGTCTTACAAAGCACTATGTTCTCCAGTCAGGCTCATGGAACTCCTAAAAGAGGAAAGGGAGGGAGGGTAAGTAAGGGTGAAAAAAACCACCCATTGGGTACCATGCTCACCACCCGGGGAGCCAACTCATTACATGCCCAAACCTCACCATCACCTATTAGACCTATGAACAAGCCTGCACATGTACCCCCTGAATCTAAAATAAAATAAATACAAATTTTTAAAAAGGCTAAAAAAATCAAGAAATTTGCCTAAGTTCACTTAATTGAGATGAGCCAAACTGAGGTTTGAAGATTATGCTTGTGCTTATTACACTGACCCAAGATGATACTATTTCAATGTCATACTGGAAATGACAACCTCTGTTGTCTGTTTCAGTGCTTCTCAGAGAGGAAAAGAATATTTTGGTGTAAGCCAACCTGTGACATTAAGGAGCTCTTCTAAATCAGGCATTCTAACATGCTAGTTTTTTTTTCACTTTGAAATCCCAGTGCCTATGTGTAGAAAAGTATGTTTACCTTGCATATTTCAAAAATTTACTCATAACCTTTATTTGATTAAGTCTCTATATATTGGAAGTGAAATTGTTTTAGTTGTGTATTCTAATGAGAATTCTGAACAAAATCAACTAACTTAATAATGTTTCAGAAGAAATCAGAACGCATCAGTTTATGCCAACAGTCAGGCTCAGTCGATCCTCAGCAAAGTCCTTCAGCAGTAAATAGATGTTGATATTCTCCCAAAACATAATTCAGAATTTTAAGATATATAGGAATTTTAAAGCCTATTGTAACTTGAAATAAGGGTTAACATCGAAAACATACTATGGATTTTTCAGATGTGTTTATCTTGATATTATTGTCAATTTCATGAAACTTTTTATTTTTTTATTTTTATTTTTTTATTTTTTGAGTTGGAGTCTCACTCTGTCGCCCATCCTGGAGTGCAGTGGCCGCTCCCAGCCACCACAGCCTCGACCTGCTGGGCTCCAGCGATCCTTCCGCCTCAGCCTTCCAAGTAGCTGGAATTACAGGCGTGTGCTACCACGCCCGACTAATTTTTTGATTTATTGTAGAGATGAGGTCTCGCCTGCCCAGGTGGGTCTCGAACCCACGGGATCAGGCAATCCACCCACCTCAGCCTTGCAAAGGCATGGGATTACAGGCTGAGCCACTGAGTCCGGCTTCATGAAACTTTTTAAACTGAACCATTCCTTGAAGTTTCTCATGGTTAGTTGACTCTTTGTGGCTGAGGCTCTTAATTGTTCCCCCAAACCATTTTCCTTTTCTTCCTTTGCACACAGCCTGAGTACATCTCTCAAATAGGTGTGACTATATGATAACCTGCTCTCAATAGACTGTGCATGGAAATGATGTGTACCATTTGTGGGATAAGATTTTTAGAAGATAGATATGCCTCCTTTCCATGCTTTTATCCCATTCTATGGATTGAATGAAGATAATAATAAGGTACCAGAAAAAGACAGCAGGAGTCATAAAGTGATAGGATCCTGGGGTCCTAAATTATTCCCAAAGAGGATAAATCTACTGATCAGGACATCAGGTTTGTACTATTATATAAGAACATATTTTCACTGTGTGCAAACAAATGTGAACCTGAAAAAGTCAGTTCTTCAAGAGGGATCCCAAGTGGCTAACGGCCTAAATTTAAAATAGTACCAAGCAACAATTTGTTGGCTAGAGATAACACATGAACTCTGAGCACCCTCCCCACAACCCCCACACATCTGTGCAATTCTAGACCTCACCTGAACAAATCAAAGTTCACTTGCATTGAACAATCAAGGTTTAGAAGTATCAACCAATTGGAATTAAGTGAGTTTAAATTCTTTATTTGCATAAATATACCAGATTGAAAACCTGCAAGAGAAGTTTTGCAATAAAACCTGAATCTTCCTTTTATTCTCTGGAACACACCTTTATTTTACACCAAAGGCTGCATTTCCTTTGTTTGCAAACTGTTCACTAGAATAAAGTTTCTTTCCCCCAAATTTCTTTTCAGATAACTTTTGTTCACACTATACATATTAAAGTTTATTATATCAATTTAACTAACAACTAATATATTATCTAGTGTTTCTAATACCTTTTGTGTATAAAAGACTAAATATATAATATAAAGTATAAGAGAGATATAATCGAAAACAACAGATTGGTCTCTGAGGCCAAATTGTGTTGAAGCCTGCTCTACTATACAACAGATGAAAAATCTTGGACAGTTTATCGCCTTCTCTTCTCAATTTTCTCACGAGCAATATGGAAAGAATAATAGCATGTATGTCCAGAAATGAGATAAAACTTGTTTGACTTGACAGTTGTAAGAATAATTTAAACATGTTCAAAAAGTGTTCATAATCTATTGGATATCCCAGATCCAAGAAATAGATAGTAGCAGTTATATAATTTTGATGAAATTGGAGACATCCTTCCAACAAAGTCAATAAAAACAAAATTTAGGTGGGCGGGGGAAGTGGGCTGAGAGAATGTCTTGAGTAGTTGCTTTGTTTTCAGCTCTTACAGTCAAGGGTAAATCTACTTATAGGAAGGATTGCAAGGTGAATATCTTTAAAGAAGCCCGTTACACATAGTTTGCAGCATCAAGCAGTTTATTAATTTCATATTTTTATTCAAGTACTAAGACTAATTCATATGTAGTTAGAGGAGCATATTTGCTCAGTTAAGGCAGCAAAGGGATGAGAGTAAGAATGTGTGACAATTTCAATGTGCTCAGTGATTGATGGGCATCTTCAGTCAACTACTTGACCTCAGCCCCTGTAGTGGAGCTACATTAGGTGAACATCCAGTGCTCTAGGGTTCCATGTGGGTGTTGGCATCGCTTGTCTAGACATAAAAAACCAAACAGTATAAAAGTACCACTTGGTTGGACACATCTTACTGCCTAAATGGTTCATTTACACCGGCAAGTGATGTATTATTTTTTTCCCATGAGCTCTTCTCAAGCTGTGTTTTATTTCCAAAATATGTCTACCCCTACTCCTACTACCTCTTAAGTTGCTTTTCCTGGCATATCTTATAAAATCTCATTTTCTTTATGAAATCTCTCTAGATACTTTAGAGAAACAAAAAGGAGTAATACTTTTTTAGGTAAATAAGCACAGTTCTATAACTCTACATTCAGCGATTTATATTAAATATAATATAAATATTGATAAGTATTATTTTATTTTGTGACTATGTATAGGATGTTGATCTGCGTCAGGCTGAATCTGTGCTTAATTTTTAGCACTGAGATAAACATCAAAAAGTTATTAGCAATTTTTAAAGTTGGTGTACAATTTGTCACATTTCAATATGCACCTTACTGAGAAATATGTCCAAGATCCTATCAGGAGATATCATTTTCTGGACCATATCCCCAGATTTTGGGAAGTTACTAATTATAGTCTTAAGCATTTCCAGAAATATTAGCACTGTTTTAAACTAGGTCTTTGTTTTTCTTTTATACTACTTTCTAGACATTCAAAAATTCACAGGCTGTCTTCCTAAAAAATTACAAAATACCTGCCTTCTGATTCAATTGGGAGGTCATATTAGTCTCTCTGTCAGATATTGTTTTTTAATTCTGGAGCCATGTCAGTAGTGTTGTGCAAATGTGGAAGAAGTTTCTCGAATCAATGTCATTTTATACACACAAATAAGCAAATAGCTATAAGTAATATGGCACATTAATAAACCTTTCTAGTAAACCAGTGCTTATTATTTTCAGTTGTGTGTGAAAGTGTTTCTTTGGCAAGAGGTAATATAGTATGATGAAAAATATTTTGTGTTAAAAATAAAAAAAAATACAAAATTTGGTTCTTGGCTTAGGTTACCACTTATACTGTTTTGAACTAAAAGTATAAAAAATGAGTCCTATTTACTATAAAGTTTAATGTAAATATTAGGTAATGTTTAACTGGACTTATAAAAGAATTCGTTTTCCAAGAGAGAAACAATAAGAAAATAACATGAAGTAATTCACTTTTAGAATAGTTTGCCCTTTTAAAAAGGTAATCTGTGCATATTCGTAGTTATAATTCTATTAATAATTACTTACCTATAGATGACATTTGACAAGGAATCAAAGTCTTTATGTACCTCATAAAATGTTTATTCTAACAAAGCAAACCAGCTGTGGACTTTTGATCAATACATCAATATCTAGTTCCTTTAGCTTCTATATCTGTTCCATTCTACCAGTCAAGGCTCTTTAAATAAATATGATGGAAAATGAACAGCCACTAACACATTTTATATGTCATTCTGATGAACTTCAGAATGCTTAATATCATCTTGTTTAATTTCATGTTTCAGAAAGCTTCTCAATTGCAGGATCAATTACTTTCAATCTCCACATCAATCAGTCCAGATGGTTCTCGTTATTTACTAAAGACAGCTGCAAATTGAAATTTTTGAACCCATGATGCGTATTGTGTTAATCCTTGATATGGAAGGGTCCTTCTGCAGGATAAGTGGAGCTGAATCAGGTGTGTTTTACATTCACAAGTCGAATATTATTTAGGAATTAAAAGAGACTCTTCAGAATGTTCAGCCCAGATAAACATTGAAAAGTACACTGTTCAGAAAAATCAAGTCATTTCACTTCTGTACTTATGGCTGAAATAGAAACATCATTTCATTCTAAATTCTAATTTGAATTTTGATTTGAAGGTTAAAAAACACTTCGGGATTGTTTTGTATTGCACAATAGGCTATAACTTGTTCTGTTATGCTAAAAATGTGAGTTATATTTTGCAGTGTATTTTTCCTAAATACACAAGTAGAATATATTTCAATTTGAGCAGTTCAAAAATATTGATGTAGGACAATAATTTTACTTTTGTTATTGATTTAATTATAAAAGCACATCTAGTGATATTCATCTTCTCTTGGTTGTATTTCATACACTTTATTTTCTGTATTAAAATCTATAATGAAGGCTATTTTTTACACAGCTCTCTTATCATTTGCATAAACAAAATAATGAATGCTGTATTTGGAGGGACATCAACCTCCATTTTTATGTTTTTTATACATTTAATGAGGAAGAAATGTAAATGTTTAAACAAATAATGAAAAGTCACAAAAGACAGAAATAATTTAAAATCTTCATCACATTGCCTTGGGAGTTATTCTTTATTTCTGTCCTTTTCACTAGATCTTGAGCTTTTGAACATGTTGCACATAGATTCTCTTCATTAATTTAACCAATATTTTCAAGGAATGTATTCTGTGAATAGCCCTGTAGGATTTAACTGGTCTTTGAATTATGGATATTTTTTAGGGGACTGGAAAAGAGAATAAGGGAAATTATATAGGTGGTCAAACACCTCGAAAGTTGGAAACTCTGCGTAATTATTTTGCACACATGGGATGGGAAGAAAGGCAAAACCTGCTGACTGCAGAAATTGCACATTTTTAGGTAATGTCCAGAGTGTATCAATAAGTGCCACTGAAGTCCCTCCTCAGAGTTGTCACTGAGGAACATAGTTACTTCATGGGGAATGCAGGCTGTAATTGACTAGTTGATTTAGGAAAGGATGTACTTAGCATTTTGGGGGAAATGTGAATAAATTAATCTGTTAAATGTGGGGGCTCTTCAGGAATGTTGGAAAATAGAGTCAGGCTAAGTAATATGGTGGTTTAAAATGGTAGATATGGGGTGATTGGATGGTAGATATAACAAAGTCGTTCATCACCTTTACAAAGTTCTTCCTGCCATATTTGCTGATATCTATTAAGTTATATGTGACAACTTCCTCTAATTATGGTGATTATATGCCCAGAAAGATAATTAAGATGATCTTTCCAAAAGTGTGCAAAATTCTATCACTAGAAAACTTTACTCAGGGAATGATGAGACTGTAATGACAGAATACATATAGCATTCTGTCTTTTAGTTTGACCTCTCCTGCCCCACTCCCAACTCCATTAATCCTGAATAAGACTCCATAGTTACAGAAGTTGAGTACAGGGAAAATGCAAAATGTCATCCTGTGGCTTGTGTTTGTTAAATGGTTGTATGATGTCTTATCTTTTGAACAAATACACTGGTATCATCTTCCTCCCTCCCTCCCTTCCTCCCTCACTCCCTCTCTCCCTTCCTTGTCTTTTGGTACCATGGCAGTGTGATGATTTGAACCATATCTTTTGGAGCTAATTGCCTGGAGTGAAATCATAACCTCTCCTCATAATAACTATGTCACCTTGAAGAAGTCACTAAATTATAAATTAGAAATAATAGTATCCATAATATTGTCCAAAAGACCACCAAGATGGCTAAATATAGAAAGAAGAGTTTTAGAGATGAAATAAGTTTAAAAGTTTGAAGATGCTCTCTCTTTGAAGGGTAAAGGACAGGTTGGTTTTAGGCTTCATAGTTTTTTTACCACACATTAGAGTCATACATATTTGTCAGACTTTGGGGGAAAACTATACATATTTATGAGGGGAGCCAAACATGTATGCAATGAGTAAGACGTATGTAACATATATCCCATGTGCACTTTGGGGCAGAGTTTTAGTATTAAAATTAGTCGGAATTTGACTTTTTATGTGAAAAGATAGAACACAAAGATGCTACAAACTGGCTGAAACTGGCTTGAGGTCTGCTGTTGCCTATTAGGAAAAAAATGTTTGTAAGGCTGGTCCTCTATGAAATCAGAGGTCTGGTTTGCAAATCAGAGTTAGGAAGGATCACACAAGCTGCTTGATAATTATCATTGTTAGGGTGTTTGGCAAGGGTGTAGTTTTACTTATAGCCATAGGAATTTAGGAAGTTGCCATGCCAGCCCAGCCCTGAACTCTCAGCCTATAGATAACATTTGTTTCCTTAACTTGAAGGTCTGTCTTAATGCATTTCATAAATTTTAGTTATTACTACTTTTGTTTATTGACTGCCTAGCATTTATTACTGAGTTTTTGGAGAGCAATGAACTAATTTTACCAAGAGCCAGATAAAAGATTGTTATAGAAAGAAAGAACAACAAGCACACAATCCTAGAAGCAGAAAAAGGGTTGGCATATCCAAAGAGTGGGGAAATAATAAAGAAAGTTTGGGATGAGATTAGAAAATAATGATAGGAGATATGACTGGAGAGGTGGCAGAAAAACATCAAGCCTGGATCTGTGATCATCAGAAAAGAGTGGATTATTTCTAATTAGCAGGGGAAGGTCAATCAAATAATTAAAGTAGAGGGCGGGAAGTGAATGGTTAAGATCTTGTGTGATGACTCTTGTGAAAATAGGTCACTGAGGGAGGGGATGACAGGTGGGTGGCAGATTTGGGACCTGTGAGATTCTCATGGAGAAATTGGGGCAACTTAAAGTTAACAGACATAAAAGGAAATGGAAATTTGGGGGCATGGAGAGTGATGGAAAAGAAAGAATCTAGGATGAACTGTACATTTGGGACCTGAATCATACAGGCATACTGTGGTGCCATTTAGTAAGATGAGAAAAAGTGTTCGAGGAATTTTATTTTTCTTTGTTTGTTTTAGTGGCAGTCAGCTTGATTTCAGACATAAAAAGTTAGAGATTTTTTTTCAGGTATCCAAGACATTTCAACTAGGAAGAGGAATATATTAGCTAAGATATTGCATTTACGAGTCTCTTTCCTCAACTGATATCAGATGAATAGGTTAAAAAAAAAATGAGTTGGCATACAGTGGAAGGAAGATTCCATTAAACTTGGACCATTCTGGATTTATATTGTGGCTTTTCCCCCTTATCTCTGTGACTAGAATAAGGAATAAAAATCTCTCTGAGATTTATCTGTGCAATAGTAATAATATCTTCTTGATATACAGAGTGTGAAAATAAAGTAAACGTATTCATACAAAGTAACTATGACATTATAGCTTATAAATTTAATATTATTCAGAATATAAATAAATATCTTTTGTCTTCTATTTAGTTTTACTTTTTTGCATATATAAAGACACAAAAAGATTCTTATATCTACTTGTCTATTCTATAATGTTAATTTTAACTTTTATTATTTTCTTTCTGTTTTTCATAAAGATGAGTTCTGGCTATGTTGCCCAGGCTGGTCCAAATTTTATTTATTTTTAAAAATACTTCCTCTTGAATTATACTCTTAGGCCAATATCACAAATTTTGAAAAGTGGGAAATTGAGACATTATACTTGGTCTAAGCCATCAACTCATTTCACATATATGACATTATTTTTTGATACTATTGGGGAAAAAAAGTAAAATTTCCTCTTTTTCTTTGAAAGCAATTCCATTCATTTTCTATCCTGAATTTTAAATGTAGAGTACCTAAAACTCAATAACTTGCTCACAAGTTCTAGAGCCAGGCAAAATCTCACCCACAAACCCAATTCATAATACTATGTTAAGCTGACTTATGATTTTAGACATTTATAAACATCTTTTAACCCATTCCCATTTTGCATGGACATAAATGTATTATGAAGTCTAAGAGTCATAATTTTGGTAGCTGTTGCTTTAGTGCTTTTGTAAAGATGAACAGAATATATTTTCACAGTGACAGAAAATTGAGTTGCATTATCTTGACCCTTGATGGTCTTGCTTGTTTTTTAAAGTACTACTGGGGAGAAAAAAAAAAGCTTACAGGAGAAAATAAAAATAAAATTATTTCATCAATTAAAAAATAAATTATATTTGTCAACTTTTCCTGAAAGCACAGAAGGTTCAACAAAAAATGGTAGTTTATAACAAAATTTTATGAAGAAATATCAGCTTGAGAACAGATTAACTAATGAATGTCTTCCTTTCTTGTGAATCTGAGAAATTCGATGTCCTTGTAAATACACTAGAGCCCCTTTAATTTATGACTCTTTTTTGGTAATGAACAGCCTTAGTTTAATAGTATACAAGACTCCATGCATTTTCATTCAGAAAGCAGAGAGCATTTTTTATCATATCAGAATAATGTCTTTGAAGGGATATATTTACTTAAACTATGTGTGTTATCACACAGAAAGGAGAACCACCTTCCTGTAGGTCTAAATCTGACAGATTTAAAACGTAATTGGATTAAGTCATGCTATCAGGCTATAGCTCTCTAAGATTTTTAAAAGATGCACTGTTAAAGGTGAATAATTCTCTTCCATAACATGCTCAATATATCTTCTATAAAACAGGTTAAGATATTCTGTTAAATATTGGATGTTTTTGGTCCCCCATACTTGGAAAAAAAACTTCAAGGAGACTATTCGCCTTTTTCCAATGAAGCAATCATTTAAGAGACTGTTTATTGACACAATTGTTTAGTAGTCAAGATATTATTGTCACTAAGTGGTTCCTTCCTTGTTTAAGAAATCCAAGAGGGCAACCCTTCTGGGTCCCCCTCACACTATGGGAGCTTTTCTGTCCTCTCACAATAAATCCTGCTTTCTAAAACAAAAACAAAAACAAAAATGAAGTCCAAGAGGTTAGTAGAGGTTTATATAAGCAGCTACGTACCTGTCCCTAGAAAATGATGGGGAGAACCTTAAATATTTTGCATTATTTAACATTTGTTGTAAGGTACTAGTGTTAAAACTGGATATATTAATTACATCCTCCTTATTACCACCTCCTTTAAATTCCTGAACTTGTCAGTAATAATAATAAAAAAAATCGACCATAAAACACATTTGTACATTCCGTACTAAAGGTCTGGGTAACTTGGACCTTCACATTCCACAACTTGTGATGGAACAGGGTTATTTATCTATTAGAATCTATTGTGAAGTCTCTTCATTTTCATAAAGAAGGAAGAAAAACATCTCCAGATTTGCCTGAGGGTAGACACAAGAAAATCATCTGTTATAGTCAATATTATTGTCCTATTGAACTTGGCATAAAAGATCTTATGGGAATCTTATTGCCTATTCAAGGTGGATGAAGAATAAAAGATGGCTCTTTGTACCAGTGGGCCATTTGATATGCCAAGTCATTACCTTTGGTTCTGTAATGCCTGACAAAGTTATAAACTTTTATGAATAACCTGATAAGAAATGAACTGGAATGAGTGGCAGTTATTTACACACCTTGATGAAATTCTTACGTATCCCAAGGACTTGACTTTATAGAAACCCTTGTTCAGGTTTTTCTCAGTCAACATTGTCTGCAGCAGAAATGATTCCAGCTTAGTCTGCTCCAGTGCAGCTGCTTGCTCATCTGTTAACTTCTCTTTCTCTGCTCAGTTTTTGCTCTACTGGCTTATTTTAACCTGTTTCTTTGTATCCTGTTTGCTTCTTGACTCCCTGCTTGTTTTCTTCTTCTTGGATAGATAACTTGGTCAAATAACTGGTATTTTAGCCTCATTTAACCATAAGATTCTCGCATAAATGCCACCTTGGATATTGTATATAAATGGTAGTTAGTACTGGGGTTGCCAAACAAATGTATACACAATTTAAATGATGTTATCTATATTACTTATAGTTTGCTGTAATCAGAGTGTCTTGACGCTGAGGGTAACAACTTTGAGTGTCTCTTGTAATTGCAAAAGTCAAATGTGACTTGTATTTATCTTGTTGAGTATTACAATTTGAATACAGTTTTTGTTTTCTTAAAATATGCATGCTTTTTTTGGCACTCTTAGTATTTCTGGGCAACAATTTCCCTCACTCCTGGTCTTAGATGCCTTTCCGTTGATATGACAATTGAAGATGTTTTTCCTGTTTTAGAAGAAATGGCCTAAAATTACTATATGTCTATGAGGCTTTAATTAATAGTGGCCTCTGAATGATCTAGAAAATAGTGGTACTTCACCTTCATGTAGACTACTACTGTTCCTATTCCTGACTTGTACCCTTCATCTTTAAAATAAACTAAAGGAAAAAAAGGTTGGAGGAGAGAAAAAAAAGAAATTATGGTAAACTAAATACATGTATGTATATGTGTGTGTGATGGGTATGTGTGTGCATGTGTGTGTGTGTGTGTGTCTGCAGTGTCTGTGTGCACTCGTTTTAGATATTTTGTCATCTGTATCAATAAATTTGCTAAATATACAAATAAATATCATTTCTATACAAATGAAGTGAGTGGGTTAAAATATAGTGAACAAAATAGAAGTGGAAATTGGCCAGGTTCAGTGGCTCAGCATGTCATGCTAGTACTTTGGGAGGCCGAGGCTAGTGGATTGCCTGAGTTTGCAGCTTTGAGACCCACCCGAGCAACTTGGCGAGACCTTGTCTCTACAATAAATCAAAAAATTAGCCGGGCGTAGTATCATGTGCCTGTAATTCCGTATACTTGGAAAGCTGAGGGAGAAGGATCACCAAAGGCCAGCAGGTCGAGGCTGCGGTGGCCGAGATCATGCCACTGCACTCCAGTCTGGGCGACAGAGTGAGACTACAGCTCAAAAAAAAAGAAGTGGAAATTTGTGATTTGGAAGCTTCTTTAAAACACAATTCTTGGAGAATTGCTCAATCGTTAATTGTTTTTGCCTTCTTTACCAAGAAGACTAATATTTAGACTGAAAAAGAAAAAGGTAACCCCAGTAAAGGAAAGTGTAATGTCTTTGGGAAGTAACTCAGGAAACATCCTACAGGGAGAGTGAATCAGATTAACATTATTACTGTAGGAATTTCCTTGTTAGTGAATATTCAGACTGGCCCTGGGGGAAAAGGTATCTCTCATGCTGTTTAAGTAGAACTACTACCAGTTCCAGCACTATGACTCTCATAGATGACCCTCCTTTTTTTTTTCTTTCTAATTGATCTACCTGGTTCAATTACATTCCATTTAAGTTTTTCCTCAGCTTCCATAACAATTTTCTGAAATTCAATCTCTCTCTCTCTATATATATGTGTGTGTGTGTGTGTGTGTGTGTGTGTGTGTGTGTGTGTGTGTGTGTGTATGTGTGTGTGTGTATATATATATGAACCCAGTCACAATTTAAAAACTGAGTTTTTGTTTTAGGTAGCTAAGGTTTATGGTTGCTTGTTATGCATATATATATATACACACATATAAGTGTATACACATAAATACATGTATATATATACTTATATCTAATTTTCACATACATGGACACACACATAAAATGCCTGGGTTCCAAAAGTGATCTTTATTTGGGGCAGCTATATTCTCTCCCCTGGGTCTGCACACTGGCCTTTGAAAGACATAGCCATTGCTTGATTTTCTTTTGGGTCTGAGCCTTATCTATGGCACTCTTGACTCTAGTCTTATATTTAGATTTCTATTCTAGAAATGCCTGTTCATATCAATCTTGAGATCCAAGATGAAGAAAGAGATTATAACAATTTTAGTACTAATGACTTTTACTTTAACTATATCCCAGAAAACTCATTCATCTATGGATTAAATTTTAAAAAATGATTGTCAATTATTTCTGAAGAAAATGTGTAGAACTGGAAATATTACCTGGTAGACTGTTGCATAAAAGCCCCCTAATATACTAAGTATCCTCATATCCATACCCTTATGTTGTCCTCTCTGACAATGACTTTATAGAAACTTGAAAAGTGATAGTGAATTCAGCCTTGCCAAATTAAAATAGCACTGATGCAAAGCAAGAATTCTGTTCTATCCTACCAAAGAGACCAAGTGAAAAACCAAGACTTCTAGCTGATAGCACCAGTGAACTTCCAGATATTTGAGTAATGCCACTCATGACTATATAGACATTAAGAACTATGTAAGCAAATGGAGGCAAGACTCAAAATACCTCCCATACGAACCCAGTCACAATTTAAAAACTGAGTTTTTGTTTTAGGTAGCTAAGGTTTATGGTTGCTTGTTATGCAGCAATGAATAATTGAAATAACAACTAAAAAATAAGGATAAGCAAAATATATTACACTTAAAAACTGAGCAAATGCATACTCTTTAAGTATGTTTGTCTTGATGGCATTACAAGGTAAGTTTTACTGGGCATTATTAGGACAAGTTATTTGGATATCCATGAGAAATTGGTCTTTCACACTATTTCATTTAATTATTGTTTAAATTATTCTATAAAAGCAGGATGTTGCTTTCAATGACGTGTCTGATGTACTTTGCAAGGGTTCTCATGCTGTTGTTTTTAAAAAAATTTTATTTTAAAGATGTGGGGTACAATTCAGGGTTTAGTACACAAATGTTCATTATGCAGGTACCCTTGTTGATGAGGTGTGCCCCCTGCTCCCCTGGCAGTTTCCCACTACTGCAATCCCTTTCTTATAGTATTACAATAATTGTTCAAGGTCCAATTGTAAGTGAGAACATGTGATACTCAGTTCTTTGTTTCTGTGATAGATCACCCAGTATTATAGACTCTAAGTCCATTCAAGTTGCTGTGAAGTTCATAATTTTGTCCTTCTTTATGACTGCGTAAAAGAAATATGGATCAGATGCAAAGACAAGAAAGTTCATTGCTCTCCAGTTGAATACTTTTACTTAAATGTGTTTTTTAGTAAATTGGTGACCAGTTGATTTGATGTTTAGTTCTGGTGTGTGATGTAAAATTCTCCCTATAGCCCTCTTTCTTTCCCTTTTAAAAATTATCAGCATAGATAAAGATAGAGGTGACCACATCAAATGTATAGATATTATAACAGGAGATCAGAAAATATTATGTTTGAGAGTATCACAATTCTAAAATATTGACACAGATGGGAATAAGTTTCCAATTCAGCATGATGGCATCTAGTGGGGTGGGGAACATATAAGATCCTACATTGCTTTAGAAAATATAACTTGATTTCTCCATATTTTTTTAAAGTATCAGTTTTAATCAATAGTGGGATATTTATGAGTCAGTGATTATCCACATTCTCCTAAAGCTCATTTAAACTAGACATACAATGTAAAAGTTAAGAAAGGGAGCTACGTTTTTGTTCTGCCTGCATATGTCAAATGACAACTAGAGTTTCAAGTTTAAATCTTATGAATATTTATATTGAAAATCTGGCCTAGAAGTCCCAAATCATTTAAAATGAAAAAGAGATGTGCTTGAAAATACCTTAAGATGTTTGTTAATAGCCATTGTGGTATTTACAAAGATATATGCTGTAAGGTGATTTCCCTCTATTGGAATTACCTGTCATTTACAACAGACAAAATTGTTATTTGCATTAAGTTTCTATAATGGGAATAATATAACATTTTATATATTTAGTTATTATTTTTTGAGTCAAAAATCTCACTCTGTCACCTAGGCTGGAGTGCAGTGGCATGCTCACAGCTACCATAGCCTTAACTTGCTGGGCTCAGGTCCCTCAGTCTTCCAAGTAGCTGGAACTACAGGTGTGCACCACTGAATTCAGCTTTTTTTTTTTTTTTTTAAATTGTAGAGATGAGGTCTCGCCAAGTTGCCCAGGCTTGTCTAGAACCCCTAGACTCAGTTAATACTCTTGTCTCAGACTCCCAAATTTCTGGGAGGCCAATATATAATTTTAAAAAGGCATGTTTAGCCTCACCAAATAAATTAAGATTATTGTTGTCTCCATAAAGAACTGGTTTGCTGAGTTGGTTCAGGAACTATGTTGTAAGAAATACTACATTAGGAAGTAGAAACTCTGTGATGAAACTAATAACTATGAGCTCAATATCAGGAATGACAATCCTACCTTCCCTCCTATCTCAGACATTTTGCACTCAAGAAATACTGAACTCCCTGTACCTGAAGAGATTATGAATCAGAAAGACTGTGGACTCCTTGAATGCTCAGAATCCCTTGAAACCTTAAAGAATGCCAGTCTGTGATGGTAATTATCTTCTCACAAGAGTATAACTAGCTTCTTTAAGAGACATAGAGGGCACACATTACCCCAATTGCCTGGAGAAATGTTTAGCAATCCACACAGCACTACTCTTAATGAGACTTACAGAAAACACTCTCAATTGTCTTTGAAGAACTCAAAACCGAGGAAAGTATGGTAGAGTTTATAGCTTATTTTGCCTCTGCTGCTCTGAAACCCTTAGCTGGTGTATGTCAGAACACAGCGTGTTCATGAGAACCTTAACAGTTCAGAGCAATGTGATAGAGTCTTTAAAACTGTGACTCAGCACCAACTTCTTGCTCAAGACCTGCAAAATCAGATTATCTGTTTTATTTTTTGCTATTTCTATTCCCTTCATTTAGTTGTCATTGTTCTATTTATAGAATACCTTTGCTAAATAACAAAGTTATCACAATAAGCTAGAAATCCAGGTCCCTTTGACAATAACAAAATCTCCATGGTCAAATCCCACGGCTGTTTTATAAGTATGCTGCAAGGAAATTACTTTAATGTGCCCTTTCATATTAGAATAAATAAGTTACACATACCCATTACCTATATCACATTTTGAATTGTATTACTTTCAGATTTAATTTGGCCACACAGAAGATTTTTCTCATGGTGGGTGAACATGGTAGTTTTTGATTCTGACAAATTATTCTGCAGAGATATTTAAACTCAGAAATTGTGTGACTTTCCTGAGTATTTGAATTTTAAAGAACCCCTCTTAACCACACTGGCAAGTACTCACACTGACAAGTTGATTTACCACCTCAACCTCCCAATAAGTGTCAACATTCCGAAATACACTTAATTGCTTCTAAAAACTGTATCCATTTAACTACATCCTTATAGTTTCCCCCAAGTTCTTATTTGCCCTCATTTAGATAGGTTCAAAATATTTCTCAATTAAGGTGAACATTTCTATTCCTTTTTAATTACTACAGCATATAATGGTCTATGAGGATTCTTTACTCCTTGCAACAAAATTAATTCAAAGTGGAGAGACATTATTGTATAGATATTTTTAAAAGACAGAAATACAGTTTTCAGCATCAAAGTATCAGCAGAAAATTCTGAAAGATTTTTTTTCTCTAACAATACGTACATATGCATAGAATTTTCACAGAGAATCACTCAAGTCTGAGGATACAGACGGTTTCCTAAAGTGAAACTATTTTGGGCTCACGTAGGAACTGGATAGTGTTTAACCACTTTAGGGATCCCAAGAGCAGAATCTGGGCAGGTAGTGAGAATTATTGTCCCAGAAGAGAATAGAAATGCTTGCCAACACAGTTCTCAACCCCAATTGGAATCCCTATGCTCTGGATAAAGGTATTACTAAATTAAGCAGTTTTAAGACTAAGACAGAAAAGTTTAAATATTGATTGACTGATTTCCCAGTTGTTAAATATTGCCTTTAACTAAGTGTATGGTGTATCACTTAATAATCACTTTGATGGGCCTTGAATGTTAAGGGTTCACAGGGTAAATATTAAATAGTGATTGAAATTCCCACTCAAGAAAAACTTATTTGCGTCAGTATTTTGAAAGGATCTGATAAAGCAAAAAAACTCAGAAGATAGGAGACATTAATTGGTATTTCTGAATATTGCTGTGCCTTTTTCATGACATAACATATTCCCATCAGATCCGTCATTGTACAGAGTAATTCTCAATTATAGACTGAAGGGTAGTAGGGCAACTCCACCCCAGGGATGCATACAATTTAGGTAGAAATTGCTAAATTTTACCTCCTGGGTTGGTCATGTGTACTATGATTAAGATTTAAACTGGGCTCAGTGGCTCAGCCTGTAATCCTGCACTTTGGGAGGCTGAGGTGAGTGAATTGCCTGAGCCCGCAGGTTCGAGACCCGCCTGGGCAACTTGGCGAGACCTCATCTCTACAATAATTCAAAAATTAGCCAGGTGTGGTAGCGCGTGACTGTATTTCCAGCTACTTGGAAGGCTCAGTGGAAGGATCGCCGGAATCCAGCAGGTCAAGGCTGCGGTGGCCAGGAGTGGCCACTACGCTCGTCTGGGCGACAGAGTGAGACTCCAACTCAACAAATAAAAAATTTATAAGCAAGTAATGCACATCAGTCGTATTCATTCTGATTCACATTCTACTGGCTGCCACTCAAGTCCATCCTTCTCCCAAGTGCAAAGGCTGGGAAACATAGCAGTGTGCCCAGAAAAACAATGGAATAGGTTTGACAAATGGTTAGCAGTTGTGGCAACGTACAATGACTTGAATATTGTGCCTCAGCCTCTCAATCTCTAATTGGTGGAAGTTCAAAGTGGGGAGGAATAAAATAGACTAAATAGAAATTGTCACACAGAATGCCCAGGCTTATGGGTTGCATGTAATTATGTGTTGTACAAAATGATGTATCGCAAGGTTATGTATGATACTTTACTACACTATGTTGCTGCCTTTTCTTCTCACTAACTCTATCTTTGAAATTCCATCTCTTTAACTAATCGCTAAAGTCTCTCAGCTTGGAAACTTTGGAGATCATATAACGTGAGAACATGTTTAACATAAAATAACGATGATTGGTTAGAAGAATGGTAGAGGAGCTTGAGTCCTGGGAAAATGCAGAGAGGAGATATTGCGAGCTCCAAGAAATAAGTCATTTTTTGCTTGAAGAATATGTATCACAACACATCACTTGTCACACAATGTCACATTTCAAACCCTGCTATTTACTTGCACCTGAAGCTGAGAAACAGCTGAGACACAACATAAACATCTTCATACCTTGTATTTTCTCTCTTTCTCATGGCTGTGTTACAGTGAGGAAATCATTTTACCTCTCTGGGTTTCTCTCTGTATAACATAAATGAAACAGACTAGATAACAAGCCTTATTTTTTTTTCCTCTTTCTCCATATTTCCATTCATAGTTCTATACAGATACTCTTTTTGGAACCTAGGTCTATACATAAAAACTTTGAATGAACTTGTAAAATCATATTTTAGTGAGGACGGATATTGGGATCCTTGCAAACCTCTTCCTGTCAAAATTATTATAATTTTACTGCCTGTAGTGTCTGCAGGTGGTGAAGATAAAGACAACATGCTTTTTAAAAAATTAATATTGGGAATTCAGAAACAGTTTGGGGTATAAAATTTTTTTTTTTGGCAAAAGTATTGGCACTTCTTTTTAATTTAGAAAGCAGAATGTCTTCATCCAATCTTTAAATTGGCATTATTGTACCATACCAATAATATTTCTATTGCTTAAAAATACATCACGAATATACATTCTGTCACTCAGCTGCCTTTCTGAAAGAAAGGGATTTTTTCGTTCTGGTACAGTAACTGTACTAGCTCTTATTTTGCTGAACTGTCAGCCCTGAGGTCATTAACACTGATCTGGCAGCAAACCTTCTTTTCCACAGCCCAGTGGGAAGAATTGGTTCTTGTTGTGGAACAAGTGAGAGTCAATCCCAAAGATATTTAATGCTTCTCTTTAAAGTCTTTCCTTAAGTAACCTTTTTCTTTGTGCCTATCTTATTTTCTGCCCTTTTACATTAATTCTTATCCCCAATTTTTTTTTAATTGATCATTCACCATTTAGCCTTTTCTAAAATTATGTTGGAAATTCCTTAGGGAATTTCCTTGGGGAAATGTAGAAATTACTGGCGGAATGAGCGAAACTTTCTTTATGGCTTATTTATGCAAACTGACTCAGCAAAGGAGCCCCCAACAAACTCAGTCACAGGGATTGAGCAAGGCAGAAATAACATTCACTCAGCATGCAGCACCCTGGGTGTTGTGAGTCTGAAATCATTTGGGCTTTCTCCTAGAGCAGCGGATTTTTTCCATAGGAAATTCTTATCTACCGCAGAGGGAAGATTGGGTTATATAAAGGTAAACAAACATTGCAGATTACAGATACTCTGATTTTGCTATGAAAAAGAAATTTCAGACCACAAAGTTGTAAACTCTTAACTAGTCTGGGCACTGAGAAATTTCAGAAGAAAAATATAGATAACAAATATGTAAATATCCCTAAACTTTATGCCCTGTGCTGTATTTTCTTCATTAATAAATGTAGTTTTAATAGTTGTGCATAATGTAAACCAAAGTCTACATATCTATACAATAAATTCAGAATATATAATTTTAAATAAAGATTAGGAGATCAAGAAAAGTTTTTGAATAGATGAATTTGAGAAAATTATTTATTAAGAAATTAGAACATCAGAGCCCTAAGAGGTTTTGAGATCATCCTATCACTTTATTTTATTGATGGAGAATGAAACACAAAGATAGGTTGATTGATTCTTGCCCATGTTTACATATGGAGTTTGATAGGTCTTGACTCTCATTACAACACTCTTTAATAATAGATAGATATACAGCTATGGAAAATTATTTTAAATTCAACTTATTTTCACAAGTAAAATTTTTTTCAATAGTCACAAAAAATATAAAAACTGAAAAGATGTAAAGTTTAACTTTACTTTTGCTAATTAAATTAGAAGAGGAATGAAAACGAAAGCCATATATTAAAATTACTGAACTAGCAATACTCACTGTAGTTTTGCATAAAATCTTATGAAATATAAACTTTGTGGGGGAAAAGGTTAACTGAAAATGATCAGAGTGAGCATTCATAACACTAGTAAGTTATCTATAATGAAGGTAAAGTCAAAACAAAGAAAGCAAGACAACTTACAATTTCAGAATCTCATTATTCACAGAAAGAATCTCACTATGGCATTAAGGAGATGTGGAAAGACAAACATCTTCTTCTGAGTGTACCTCATAGTATTTTCTCCCATGAATATATGAGAGGACAATTCTTTGGATTTAGGCAGTATTCTTACATTAATTAGTTGCAATGGGAATGGTTATGGGTATATCTTTACATAAAAAAGAGAGTAAGAGATAGTAGACGAATGCCTATTACATCTGAATTAGGGAAAAGCATGAATGTTGGAAGGAAAGATGACCTTCCAAATTTGTATACCTGAAGGTCTTGTTCAATGGTGATATATTGATTAAAATAACCAATATATAAGGTAAACTAACTTGTTTAAAGTTCATCAGGATATTATTGAGGAATATTAATTACATAGAAAAAATGATGCAGAGTTACTTGTCACAACACGTTTATTTTCAGAGAATATTGAGGGAGAAAATATAAAACTGATTATCATCACAGTGCGCATATTGAACTTATATTAGTATTTTAGACTTCTTTCTTTTTGGTAGACCTCAAACTTGGGTGTCTGGACATGGATACTTTAGCAAGAATAAAATTCATATCTGTAAAGTCTATAAAACTCAAATATAAAATTAATCTGAGAGGGAGTCATAGGCATGCTTTCAAAACATACTTTTTGTTTCATTTCACATAAGAAAGGCATAGCTCTTACCCATCCTGAAATCTTAGTATGATGCTTTATTCTGGAGTATAAAAATTTATGAGGGTATCAAACAAGTAGAAAATTCAATATATTGATTTCAGGTGACCACTTTTAATTCATGCCTTTTGTGTATAGCATATTTCTGCTAGAGGTAAAGAGTTACATTAGAAAATATGGTATTTACATACACAAAAATTAACTCTAAATGGATCAAAGACCTGAATGTAAAACCTCAAACTATAAGAATCTTAGAAAATGCAGGAGGCACCCTTATGGAAATTGTAACTGGGAACCAATTCCTATTCAGAACCCTAAAGGCCAATACCTTAAGAAATAAAATGGACAAGTGGAACCTCATCAAATTAACAAGCTTCTGCAAAGCAAAAGAAATTATAAAGAGAGTAGGAAGACAGCCCACAGAATGGGAAAAAAAATATTTGCCAACTGTTTATCTGACAAAAGTCTAACATATAGGATCTACAAGGAACTCAAATCAGCCAAAAGGAAAACAAACAAACAGCCCCTTTAAAAAGTAGACAAAATACATGAATAGACACTTCTCAAAGAAGATATACAGGCAGCCAACAGACACATGAAAAAGTGCTCAGTCTCACTCATCATCAGAGAAATGCAAATCAAAACCACATTGAGATACCACCTAACCCCAATAAGAATGGCCATAATTAATAAAATAAACAACAACAGATGCTGGCAACGATGCAGAGAAAAAGGAACACTACTACACTGCTGATGGGAGTGCAAACTGGTGCAGCCTCTTTGGAAGACAGTGTGGCAATTCCTGAAAGAACTAGAAATTAACCTTCCATATGACCCAGCAAATCCCCTATTGGGAATATACCCGGAGAAACTCAAATCATTCTAACAAAAAGATACCTGCACACGTATGTTTGTTGCAGTTCTCTTCATAATAGCAAAACTGTGGAACGAACCGTGTTGCCCAGCAAAGCTGGACAGGATTAAAAAAATGTGGTACATAGCAGGGCTCGGTGGTTCAGCCTGTAATTCCGCGCCTTTAGGAGGCTGAGGTGAGTGAATTGCCTGAGCCTGCGGGTTCAAGACCCACCTGGGCAGCGAGACCTCATCTCTACAATAAATCAAAAAATCAGCCGGGCGTGGTAGTGCATGCCTGTAATTCTGGCCTACTTGGAAGGCTGAGGCCGAAGGATCACCGAAGCCCAGCAGGTCGAGCCTGCGGTGACCGGGAGCGGCCACTGCACTCCAGTCTGGGCAACAGAGTGAGACTCCAACTCAAAAAAAAAAAAAAATGTGGTACATAATATACATGATGGAATATTATGCAGCCATAAAGAAGGACAAATATATGGACTTTGTAGCAACTTGGATGGATTTGGAGTCGATCATACTCAGTGATTTATCATAGAAACAAAGAACAGAGTTCCATATGTCACTCATAAACGGACCTTGAACAATTATAATGCTGTGAGAAAGCAACTGGCAGTAGTGGGAAACTGTCGGAGGGGTGGGATTTGCAGTTGAGGGAAACTGCTAGGGGAGGGAGGAGCATACTTCATCAACAAGAGTACCTGCATGATCAATGTTTGTATACCTAACCCTGAAATGTATCCCACACCTTTATAATAAAAATAATAAAAAAAAGAAAATGTGGTATTTAAAACCGTATTGGGATACTTCTAAATCAGATATATTATAGAGTGGGGTAAGTGACAATAATTTTCATTTAGTGACATGTAGTTTTCCATATTTTTGACTACTGTCAAAAATTTAATTGCTCCTGAGGAAAAGACTTATTAAAGGGACGAGAAGGAGCATTGGAAAGAAATTTGAAGAGCATGGTGCATTAATTCATCTATAGAATAAACTCATGGAAAGACTTCATGCTATAACTAACAGTGAATTTATCTAAGAATTGGAATTCATATGCAAGATAAGTGCCAAGGTGTCACATTTCAATATCTACATTCAAATTTAAGAATGATCTCAAATTTTTTTTGACAGAGAATATGCTTGATTAGGTTAATTTAATGAGAATTTCGTCCGCCAATTAGGTGATGTATTAGACATTTTCTGCAAATTGAATGACCTAAATGTGTAACTGCTAGGCCTTGGAATTAATGTATTTAAAATGTACAAAGAGATTAAAAATTTTATTGACTATGACACTGGTAAAGATGTATTAAAGTAAATAAAAATTTTGGTTTTACGAATTCCTTATTAACTTATTGACTTTAATAAAATGCCTCTGAGTTTAAAAACAAGTGTAAATAATACTGGTTTGAAAGTTTTTGAAAAATCTTTTTAGTACATGTTAGTTTCTCTCAGTTTCCTTCTTAAAAAAAAAAACACTTTATTGAGGTATAGATGACACAAAAACAGCTGTGCATATTTAGTGTATACGAATTGATGAGTTTGGGCATAAGTATACATCCATGAAACCGTCACCACAATCAATACCATAAACATATTTGTAAACTCTAAAAGTTTCCTCTGTCCTTTTCTTTTTAAATATACTTTTCTTTTCTGTGATAAGAATGCTTAAGATCTACCATCTTAGCACATTTTAAAACAACAATACAATATTAATAACCACTCTTCTAATCTCTATGTCTATGAGTTAGACTATTTTAGAGTCCCCATGTACATGGGATCATGTAGTATTTGGCCTTCTGTGTCAGGCTTATTTCACTTACCATAATGTCCTCCAGGTTCATCATGTTGTCACAAGTGGCAGAATTTTCTTCTTCTTTTTTAAAGGCTGTATAATATAAGTTTCTATTGCAGCATAACAAATCACTGCAAAATGAGTGACTTAAAATGTGACCCACCTATTACCTCACCTTTTCTATGTGTCCGGAATTGGGCATTGACTAGCTGGGTTTTCTGCTCAGGGTCTCACAAAAGCTGCCATCAAGGATTTGACCAGGGCTGCAAACTCATTTGAGTCGCATCTGAGGTCTCCTTCCAAACTCCGTGGCTGTTGGCAGAATTAATTTTCTTACAGTTGTATGATTGAGTTCCCAATTTTTTTTGCCAACTGTACACCAGGACCACTCTTACCTGCCAGAGGCTTCCCTATGGCCTATGCCACATAAGGGCCATTTCTCAAACATGACAACTTGCTTCTTAAAGTTCAGCAGGATAGTCTCTTTCTATGAAGGACTCAGTCCCTCTTTTAAAAGATTTCTCAGATTAAATAGTACCCACCTGGGATAATGTCCATTCTTATTATCTTGAAATCAACAGATTTTAGATCTTAATTGTATCTGCAGAATGCCTTCACCTGGACATTAATGTAATTTAATAATAAGAGTTAAATTCATCGTATCTATAGTCTTGACCATGCTCAAGGGGGAGGAGAAGGAATAGAGTGTACATATCAGGTGATAAGAATTTGCCTATGACATTGTGCTTCCCAGAAATTGAAAAATAAAAACAATCATCTAATGATTGGTATAGTCCATAATCATTGACTATAATTCCAGTCAGGGCCAATAAATAAATTAACAGGTAATTGAAACAAGTGTTGTAGCTGGTTATTAAAAATAATCTTTGCTGGTCAATCAATATGCGATTTTAACATAAGATTTGGAAAGAGCTCAGGGAATTGTCATCACTAAAATAAAACTATTTTTATTTTTAATTTTTTTTGAGTTGGAGTCTCACTCTATCGCCCAGACTGAAATGCAGTGGCCGCTCTCGGCCACTGCAGCCTGGACCTGCTGGGCTCCGGTGGTCCTTCCCCCTCAGCCTTTCAAGTAGCCGGAGTTACAGGCGTGCGCTACCACGCCTGGCTAATTTTTTGATTTATTGTACAGATGAGGTCTCACCAAGTTGCCCAGGTGGATCTCAAACTGGTGGGCTCAGGCAATTCACTCACCTCAGCCTCCCAAAGTGCTGGGATTACAGGTTAAGCCACCGAGCCCGGCCACTATTTTTATTTTATGCTTATATTCTAAATTTCTATTAATATATATTTGTTCTCCCTCTCTGTTTTTACATTTCTATTTTTATTGCAGCTGGGAATAGTCAAATGACTAAATTCTCACCAGTGGAATATGAGCAAAATTTATATATGTCATTTTTAGATGTGAACCATAAGGTAGCAAGAGTGTGAGCCACTTCACTATTTATTTCTTTTTTAGCAAACTGAGACAGGAAGCACCTGGAGCCAAGCTTTGGCTATGCTTATAGAATAACATCTTAGAAGCTGGCAGAAATACAAAATGGAAGAACCGTAGCTATTCCCATGACTCTGTGGAGCAGGTTTACCTTTTACTAACTTGGACTTTCACTTAAAGGCTATTGCATGATAGAAATATTGACATTTCTATCCATACCTCCTTTATGTAAATTCTCACTGTCTTGAGAAACTCAATAGAATAGAATTGAATTTTGGTTTTTTTTGAGACAGAGCTAGTTCTCCTTTTCATGGTCTTGCACAAGTATGAATGGTAGATGGCTTCAAGTGCTTAGCGGTGAGATCTATTAGACTAAACACACCAGACTCCTGAGAAGTACCAAAGAATAAGTATTAATTACTATAGGTGCTTCAATAAAAATTCATGATATGGGAAGACACCGTGAATTCACTGATGATATTTTATCCAATTTCTTCTAGTGAAATGTTTTGAACTGCAGAGGCTGGAAAACTGAAATCCACATTTTTTTGAACTCCTTTGCAGCTTCAATTGCAGAGTGATTTGGAAATATTTACGTGTATTTCAGAAGGTGGAAAGTAAGGCTGACCCTGGATATTTACTGCTTCTGAGGCTTCTTTTCTAAGAAGTGCTATGGAAACTTTTAATTTTCTTACTTAATTATGTATTTATTTATTTGCAGAATGATAAGTAGAAATATCTGTGGCCAGTAAGCAGCATCGTGGGCATCAAGAAGACCCAGTAGGACATCCATTTTGAACATGACTGTCACGGCATGATTCTGAAGCTGATGGCAGTTTCTTAGTCAGGGAAAGAGCTTTCTAACTGCAGCAGTGTTCTATGGATATACAGGAGCCAGCTCTAATATCATTTTCAGTATGTGACTTTCTGATCCTAGGTGAAGTAACTCTTTTGGTGGCTCGCTCTTTGCAGTAGCTTTGGGAGTCTTTCCTGAAAGCACAATCTTGTTTCTATTTACTTTTTTGTTGTTGCTTGTTTTTAGCACTCCCAATGATTCTGTAAATCATTTAACACCCTATGGTGAATGTATCTTGGCTATAATCAGCCAGAGAATACCTTTCTTTTTTACTGTGCATTGCTCAATAGAGGTAGTACTTCCTTACCTTTCCTGATCTTACCTATCCCTGGAGAAGGACAGAGTCACATTACTGTGCAGAGTAGTAATTTTAGTTGCTTTCCTACTCATCTCTCTGGCCCTTTGGATATGAATGGATGAGTACTACTCCTTATTGATATTCTTTTGCTTTCATTGTAAGAGAGTTGGAAATGACCTCTTATCATGTGAACCTAATTCTAATTGTACTTAAGGGCATTTATTCTCAGATCTTCTTGATGGAAAAGGATGATTTGTTCTTAAAGTTCAATATTTATTAGAAAAAAAGAAACAAACAAAAAAAGCATCCTTCCCTGATAGCTCATAGAATTGCATTATTGCCAGCTACAGACTCATAAGGCATTTTCTAACTCAATGACCTTATCTATAGTTAAACTACATAGGTTGAATTGTCCATTTGCCCCTGGTTATTTTTCCTTCAGGCAAATTCATTTTCTTTTTGTTTTCTTTAAAATTTATTGCTTTAAAATTTTGATCCTATAAAATCTCCAAAAGTACTTTAAAAAGGATGGAATATCATAGCTCCTGAGAAATAAAGTTGAATCATGATTTCTTTTTGATAGTGATAACATCTTGTTCTGCATTTAAAGTCTGTGCTAGAGGAAATGGACTTAATGTAGCAGAAGAGACATTTGGCTTTAATATAATAGGACTTCTGGGAAGAGAGCCTATTTCAGCAAGGTGTCTACCTTAATGTCATATCATGTACACAGCATCATTCAGTTCTCAGGGCTCATTCCGATGTTTAAATTTTGATAAAATTCTAATGATTGGATTTTAACCTTTTACCTCAATGTAGATTTTACTCAGCTATATTCTGTATCTACTGTCATGTCCTGTGTGCTTCCTCTTCCTCAGAACTTCTTGCTCTAGTAATCCTTTGTTCAGTATCTGCATCTGCCACTAAACCGTAAGTTTCATGAAGTTTGGACTTTATAGCATCAATTTTATGCCACCATTTACTAGCTTATCACATTAACTGAATTACTGAAGAGAGGTGTAGGAATGTAAGATGTGTAGGAATGTTTAAAGGTACAATGCTTGCATATTTAAATATAAAATGCTAGCAAATCAGTGGAGAATTTGAATACCTTATATGAAAATAAGGCAATTTTAATTTCTCCTCTATTTTATTCATTGAATAAATAAATAGTGAACATGTATTCCATGTCAGGCAATATTCTAAGTAAAATTCAATATTCATTTATTTTGTCATCAAACAATCCTTTGAGGTAAGTATTATTATTTTTTAAACAGTTTATTGAGGTATAATTGACTTATAAAAAGCTGTAGATGTTATGACTCAATGAGTTTGGGAATAAGTATACACTTGTAAGATCACCACCGTGCCAAGGCTATATATATATCTATCATCTTCCAAAGTTTCCTACAACCCATTTTATAATAATTTGTATTATTATTTGTGTTATATGTATAAGAACACTTAACATAAGGTCTACTCTTTTAGTAAATATTAGGCATAAAATACAATATTGCTAGCTTTAGGCACTGTATTGTGTAGTTGATCTCTAGAACTCATTCATCTCATGTACCTGAGAGTTTCTATGCCCTTGCCCTCAGCCTCTGTCCACCAGCCACCACCCTGCTTCCTGCCCCTATGAGTTTGACCACTGAAGATTCCACCTCTATGTGAGATCATGTGGTATTTATCTTTCTGAGTCTGGCTTGTTTTGTTTAACATAATGACCTTCAGAATTACAAATGCTGCACGTAGCAGAATCAGCAGGTTATTCTTCTTTGTTTAAAGGCTGAATAATATTCCATTGTATGTATATGCCACACTTTCTTTCTCCATTCATCTTCTGATGAACACATAGGTTGATTCCATATTTTGGCTATCATGAATAATGCTGTAATAAAAGTGAGACTGCAGGTACCTCTTCAATACTCCAATTTAAGTTCCTTTGGATATATATTCAGAAACGAGATTGTCAGATCATCTGGTAGCTCTAGTTTCAATTTTTTGAGTAACATTCAATTTTTTAATATTTTCCATAATGTTTGTACTAACTTACATTCCCACCAACAGTGCCCAAGGGGTCCATTTTCTCCATTTCCTCACCAGCCATATATATTTTTATTAATGATAGCCATCCTAACTGGTATGAGGCGATAGCTTATTGTGGTTTTGATTTGCATGTTTCTGATAAATAGTCATGTTATCACCTTTTCATATGTTTTCTAGCCACGTGTATGTCTTCTTTGTAATCTCATTCTACATGCAAGGTAATTGTAGTAAGTAAAAGTTGGCTCAAGGTCACTTAGGGTAAAAGGGACTGAGTCAGAATTCAGATCTAGTTAATCTGGGCCCAAAGACCAGATTCTTAACAACTACAAGGAGCAAGTTTCCCAGCTTTGACCTTCTTTGAATTTAAGACTTGAGATATCAGTGGCAAATGTGCATACAAAAAAGAAAATGTGCCCCCAATTTGCATTTTATGAGTAATTATTTATAGGAATAATTACAGTTTATGATACATTTTTATGAATCTATGTTAAACAAATATACCATTGACAACACACATGCAGACCCTTAATAATAATAATAACCACTTATCAAATTCCAATAATTCATGTGTGTTTTCAAAAAGCAGCAAGAACAAAAGAAGCTAATGATGATTCTGTGAGGAAACTTCCTTGCCAGCAGTTTTCTCTTTACAGTCTGTTTCCTCTCTCAATTGAATTCTACTTTTCCCTTTGTATTCATATTCTCCCAACTATGAAAATGTAGGTGGGAGGATGCCTTGGGAAGGGCCGTAATGACAGCCTTGGAGAGTAGCAATGATAGACTGTTAAGTTTTTTGAAATGGTTCGTACTTGGGAAAAATCCTAAAGTATTAACATTCACTAAAAGATTCTCTCTGACAAAGCATTGGTGCAGAACGACAGGTTTAGGCACATCACAGTTGCTTAATTATGTAATAGTGTCTATCAATATTTTTTACATAGTGTGGCAAATCATTCAATACTTTTACAAAGCCGTGGAAAAGTTCCCCTGTTTGCTAGGTCATGAATGCAATAGAAGTTATGACATGCTGAAGAAATTCTTACACATTTAAAAAAGTCTACAGAATTTAAGTTAATAATTCATTATGGTGGTTTTGGGTTTAGACATTGAGTGATGTTAATTCAAGATAATGTAGTTGTAATATAATTAAAGGCACATAAGAAACTGGTTTGGGGAACATTAAGCTAGCATAAGATACAAAAAGACAATTTGTGGTTGTTCTTTCTCATGTTCTTTCTCATGTTTAAAAAATACATCTGCTTGAGAGTGGGGGGAGTCCTTTGTGTACCTAGACCCGTTCATGTGAAAGGCACATGCTACCTTTTGTTTCCTGTGATGATGTATTTGCAAAGTTTGGGGATAAAAGCCCTGGGATAACACTCAATAAACAGCTTCTGGTCACTTGAGAAAAAAAAAAAAAAAGAAATTCTTACTCTTCAGATCATTTAACTCAATATCTAAAAGCATAACTTGGATAAAAATCTGACAGTTTTCCTACTGTTTGTAGCAGAACTCAATCTTATATCCTACTCTTACCTCTGTGAGAACTCTATAACCTTCCATGCAGAAAGACATGACCCTCCCATAAACCTTCCTGACTGCTCAAATCTATGCTTTTCCTATTACAGCATGAATCACAAAACATTGTAGGCTGTTTGTCCCTATTCCTCACTAGGCTGTAAGGTCCTTGACAACACAGACCATGCCATGTTTTCCTAAAGGAATTCAAATGCCACCAGGTACATTCAACAAATATAGGTTGAAAGGTTGACTAAGCAGAGGTCTATTCTGTTTTCTTTCTGTGTTAGTTTTTTATTTCTAGTTGCTGTGACAAATTATGAAAAACTTTGTGACTTTGAAAAATAATGCAAATTTGTTCTCTTATAGTTTTGTAGGTCAGCAGTCCAACATGAATCTGACTGGGCTAAAATCAAGGGTCAAGGGGGCTATATTCCTTTTGTAGCTCTAGGGGACAATGAATTTCTTTGCCTTTTCAGCTTCTAGAGGTCACCCACATTCCTTGGCTGTGGCACCCAAAGACACCTGCACGCATGTTTATTGCTGTGCTGTTCACAATAGCAAAAACATGAAACCTTGACCAAAAAAGGGAACTGGATAAAGGAAATGTGATACATGTGCACTATGGAGCATTATGCAGTCATAAAGAACAAAATCATGGACTTCGTAGCCAATTGGATAGAGTTGGAGACCCTCAAACTAAGTGAACTATCACTGAAACAAAGATCTGAATGCCGCATGGCACGTTCTCACTCATAAGGGGGCCTTGGGCATTAGTCACATTAGCATAAGGGAAGAATCCACAGTCACTGGGTGCTGTTGGGGTATGTAGGGAGGGAGAGAGGCAGGAGGGTAGGGAACACCTGACAACACAAAGGATACTTGGTTCATTACCACAGAGAGTGAGAACCAGTTAAGAACCCAGACTTCACCTGCATGGAGTCCACTCATGTAGTTAATTCTCACTTACACCCCATATTCCTATAATGAAATAATGTTTTAAAAGAGTTAGCAGCATAGCATCACTCTGGCCAGTGCTTTTATTCATATCTTTCTTTGGTCTCCTGACTTCTTCAACTTTAAAAAACACTTATAATTACGTTGGGCCCACCTGAGTATCCAGGATAACCTTCCTCTTTTGAGGCCAGCAGACTAATAACTTTAATTCCATCTGCAACCTTAATTTCACTTTGCCACGTAACATTAAAATATTCACATGATCTAGGGATTAGGATGTGGTTGTCTCTGGGGAGGAGGGTATGATTCTTCTTATTCCCCTTTGTGTATTCTATTCCAAAATCAGCTGTAGACTTGATAGTCAAAGTGGAGGTTGTGGAATGTGACTCTCAACCTTCGTTCTCAATTTCAACCTTCTGTATGACTCACTCAGTGTCCATTGCAGCCTTTTAGTTTACTTCCTTCTGTGTTGCAGAAGCTAGACAGTTAAAACTATATATCCCAAGTGTCTTTTCAGTTAGTTTTCTAGATAAAATTTAAGTCTGAAAATCACATGCACTGCAAGAAGATTTGAATTCCAAAGTAAGGGGAATGGGAAACTAAGAAGGGGGCAAAGAATCTATTTTGAGGGCGAACATTGTGGTGGAACAATTCACAGGTCTGCATGCACTGCTTCTGTCACTTGGCATCTCTCTGCAATCGGGGCAGAGGCAGTGCAGTGTTCTGCTCATCAACTTTCTAATTTGGAAACGATAGTTCTCTTGGGCAAGGAAAGGATGTTCTGGAGGACTTAGTCATTTGTTGAGAATCCCCTCAATCGCTTGCTGCCCATGTGTGAACAATGGGACACAAGGAGATAATATATTTCACCAATTCTTTTTTTTAAAAAAATATTGTATTTTATTTTAAATATGTGGGGTATAAGTCAGGATTAGGTACATAAACAATGTATGAACAGGTGAAGTTTGGGCCTCCAACTGGACCTCATTTCCCCTGATTTAGGATCGAGTATCCTTTATGTTTATATTCCCCTCCCTCCCTTCCCTGGCAGTGTCCCACAACTGCTGATCCTTTCCTTGTACTATTGTGAGTGATGTTCAGGATCCACTTATGATTGAGAACATATGGTATTTGGTCCTTTGTCTCTGTGATAGATTGCTAAGAATGACTGTCTCGTATTCCATTCAATATGCCGAAAAGTCCATGTTTTGTCCACCTTTATATCTGTGTAGTATTCTATTGTGTGTATGTTCCACATTTTCATTATCCAGTCTACTTTCAATGGGCAGTAGGACTGGTTCCATGTTTTTGCTATTGTGAGTAGTGCAGTTATAAACATGTGTGTGCAGATGTCTTTTTTGTAGAATGATTTGTGCTCCTCTAGGTATATTCCCAGAAGGGAGATTGCTGGATCATATGGAAGGTAAATTTCTGTAGTTCACCAATTCTAAATGTATTTTTCCACTACTAACTGGTAATATATCCATATTTCTTAGTAGTTTGTGTTATGTTCTTATAATCAATGCTGTCAGACATGCAAAACGTTGTTAATTTCTTTCTATAAAAATCGCCTAACATGGTTTCTACAACCTATTCCTATTTTATACTAGTAGTAGCTACTGTTTTAGTTTTAGGTCAAGAGCTAGTGAAATAATGAAAATGTGTATCTGTTCTTTCAAATTCCACTCTGAGATATATAAACAAACATACAATTTGTTGTTGTGCCTTATATCAGTGTGAACATTATCTTATTATTACCTCCTGTAAACAATGCCCTGTGACTCATATGCATAGGCTTCTGTATTAACTATTATTTCTGTATCACTAATACCATGAATCAGAATGCAACTGTTTTTTTGTCATGTTGCTTTATTGTCATTTTAAGTGTTTTGGCATTGAGTTTCTGAAAGCCTCAATGAAAGTGTACATATTCTGTACCTTTATTTGAGTACTTTCTCTTACCTGATGCTACACCACAATTTTTGCTAAGTTTTATTTTAAGCAACACAGACACAAGAGAATGTATAATGACATTTTTATTCTAAGAACAAGGCTGAAAATTCTCTAATGAATCTTTCATGTGATAGCGTTTCACATTTGGAGACTAAATACTTTGTTTCATAGGTTGAATACATGAAGTAATACAGAAAGCTCAGGAAGATAGTAAAAGTGCTTTTTAAAACATGTGCCCATTTCCTTAAAAGTTCTCAATATTTCAAATACAATAGGTGCCAGGCATTGAGGTAAATCTGCAGAAAAAAAAAAAATTCAGCTAAAAGACCAAATGGCATTGTTATCTCAGGACAGTATCTATTTTATTGAAAATACGCAAGAAGGATAAACCCAGTTAGAATGTGTTTTCATTTATCCATACGCAATTTCTTTTCTTTCAGCAACAAGTAAGAGTGCTTAATATGGATCACTGTGAATACTCAAGATTTTATTTTCTTTAAATAAAAAGTCAGCCTGGCTTTTCTCTTGTTGATATCAAGTGAGATTTGATTTATTGTTAATGTCAACAACAAGATATGTCAGTTTGACACGTATTTTAAGCCTGTTTTGAAGTTAAGCCATGTTCAAAAATATATACACTAAGGAGCCAGCAGATACAATTTCACAACAGATATCACAAAGTGTGGATACACAAATCTTTGGTTATAAAATGATGTCATATGTGCATATCAACTGTACATATCTTCCTGCGTATTTTATTTTATTTTTTATGTAAAAAATTTGGAGTACAATTCAGGATTAGGTATACAAGTGGCCATTGTACGAGTAAAGTTTGTTCCTCCTTTTGGTCCTCACTTTGCCTGGTTTGAGATCATGTACCTTTATTGATGTTGTGTGGCACCCCTATCCCCCGGTAGTTTCTGGCTACTGCCCATCCCTTTCTTACAGTATTATGGTAAATGTTCAGGGTGACTTATGAGTGAGAACATGTGGTACTCAGTTTTTTGTTTCTGTGGTAGATCTCTGAATATTAAGCTATAGGTATTTTATAGATATTTTTCATCAAGTTGAGAAAACTCTCCTCTATTCCTAATTTGGTTAATTTTTAAAGAAATCTTGAATGGGTGTGGGATTTTGTCAAATGCATCTGCTGCATTAATTGATATGATCATATGACCTTTCTTCTTTAGTCTGTTGAGGGGGGTGTATTACACTAATTCATTTTCAAATGTTGAATCAACCTTCCAGATTTTAAATAAATTCCACTTGGTCATGATATATAAGTATTTTTTATATATTGTTGGATTTGATTTGCTATTATTTTTGTTGAGAATGCTTTCATCTTTGTCATAAAAGATAATTACTATAATTTTCCTTTCTTGAAATATATATCTGATTTTGGTAATAGCACAAAATTGTCCTCAGGAACCAAAATGAAATATTCTTCTTATACTTCTATTTTTTTTAAAGCGATTATAAAAAAATTTTCTTAAGTTTTGGTAAAATTTGCCCATGAAAACATCTTGGCCTGACATTTTATTTTTTTTATTTTTTTATTTTTATTTTTGAGTTGGCGTCTCACTCTGTCGCCCAGACTGGAGTGTAGTGGCCACTCCCGGCCACCACAGCCTCGACCTGCTGGGCTCCAGCGATCCCTCTGCCTCAGCCTTCCGAGTAGCCGGAATTACAGGCGCATGCTACCACGCCCGGCTGATTTTTTGATTTATTGTAGAGATGAGGTCTCGCTGCCCAGGTGGGTCTTGAACCCACGAGCTCAGGCAATCCACTCACCTCAGCTTCCCAAAGGCGCGGGATTACAGGCTGAGCCACTGAGCCCGGCCTGACATTTTATTTTTTATTAATCAATTTCTTAGTAGATTTAAACCTACTCAGGTAGTTGATTTATTTGTGTTTGAGTTTTGGTAGTTTCTATACTTCAAGGTATTGATCCATCTTATCTAAATTATTCAATGTATGAACAAAAAAAATCATAATATTACTTTTTTATTCTTTTAATGTCCATGGAATCAGTAGTAATGACTTCTCTTCCATTTCTGATATTTTTAATTTATATCTTCTCTCCTTTAATCTTAGTTAGGCTGGCTAGAGGTTTACCCACTTTTATGATGCTTTTAAAGAATTCACTTTTGAGTGTTAAATTTTTAAAATTCATTTCTTGTCTTTAATTTTATTAACTTTTCTAACATTATTGCTTATTTTATTTTGCTTACTTTAGTCTTTTTTTATTATAAAGATGTGGGGAACAATACAGGGTTAGATATACAAACGTTAATTATGCAGTTACCCCTGTTGAAGAGGTATGCCCCTCCCTCTACTAGCAGTTTCCCTCAACTGTCAATCTCACTTCCCCTCCTCTGACAGTTTCCCACTACTGCCAATCTCTTCCTGTGTATTTTAAATCATCTCTAGATTACTTATAATTCCTAATACAATGTGTTATATAAATAGTTATACTGTATTGTTTCTTATTTGTACTACTTTTATTGTTGTATTTTTTTTTTTTACAATATTTTTGGTGTGTGGTTGTTAAATCTATGAATGTAGAACTTGTGAATAGAGAGAGTTCATTGTATATATTATAGTTTTAAGATTACTCTTTTTGGACTTATTCTGTGTCAGCTCAATTTGAAACACCAATAACTCCTTTTATAAAGGCATACGACTCAGTCAATCATATGCGTTTTTTATTATAAGCCTTCTAATGAATACTGGGTAACATATTAAAAAGATCACATCTCTTTATCAGTATCCATTTAACAAATACAGCATACATGATCTAATTTATGCAGTTTCATAGTATAGTACTGTACCATAGTTGTAGATTAACTCAGAAGCAGTGAAAATATACAATTACTATATGTGATTTCAGAGAAAGTAGAAAGATGCATATTATGGACAATAATAAACATTTATCTATATTCAAATAACTGAGAAATTTTATCTTTTTTAAATAAAATCACCTTATAAATTATATCAGTAAGAAAATAAATAAATACAGCACTTAGGAATTAATTGAACCAAAGGGATGAAAGACTTGTACACTAAAAATCAGAAACCATTAATGAAGAAAATTTAAAATTACACAAGTAAAGATATCCCATGTCTATGAATTAGAAAGATTAATATTGTCAAAATGTTCATACTTCCTAATTTACAGTTTCAGTATAATCTCTATCAAAATCTCCATAGATATTGTATAGAATTAGAATATATGAAATAGAAAATTAATTATAATAAAAATAAGTTATAAAATGTATGTTAAGCCACAGAATAACCCAAGTAGTCAGAACAAACATTAACAAAAAGAACAAACTCAAGGCAGCATACTTTCTTTTCTTTTTTTTTATCATTATTTTTTATTATGATGTTGTGGGGTACAGTTAAGGATTAGGTATACAATTACGTTTCATTCAGGCACCTGTTGATAAGAGGTGTTTCCCCGTCCCCAGACAGATACTTGCTACTGTTAATCCCATCTCCTTCTCCACCCCATAGTTTCCCAGTACTGTCAGTCATTTTCTTATAGTATTACATTGGATGTTCAAGGTCCATTATATGAGTGAGAACATGTGATACTTGTATTGTTGTTTCTGTGAGAGGTCACACAGTATTATAGACTCTAGTTCCATCCAGGTTGCTGCGAAATTCATGATTTTGTTCTTTTTTATGACTGCGTAGTATTCCATCGTGTATATGTACCACATTTTTTAAATCCAGTCCTCTTTTTATGGACAACATGGTTACTTCCAGGTTCTTGCTATTGTGAACAAGGCAGCATACTTTCTAACTTCAAATTATATTACTAAGCTATAGCAATAAAAAATTATATGCTTCTTTTTTTAACTTTTAAATTTTTTATTTTAAAGATGTGGAGTACAATTCAAGGTTAGGTTATGCAGGTACCCTTGTTGATGAGGTATGTCCCTCCTAGCAGTTTCCCTCAACTGCCAATTCACCCCCAGCTCCCCTAGTAGTTTCCCACTACTGTCAGTTTCTTTCTTATAGTATTATGATAATTGTTCCAAATACGCTTATGAGTAAGAACATATTAACTCTGTTCTTTGTTTCTGTGATAAATCACAGGGTATAATAGTCTCTAAATCCATCCAAGTTGCTGTGAAATTCATATGCTTGTCTTTCTTTGTGGCTGCACAATACGCCATTGTGTATATGTACCACATTTTTTTTATCCAGTCCAGTTTTGATGGGCATCATGGTTGGCCCCATGTTCTTGCTACTGTGAACAGTGCTGCAATAAACATATGTGTGCAGGTATCTTTTTTTGTAGAATGATTTGAGTTCCTCCAGGTATATTCCCAATAAGGAGATTGCTGGGTCATATGGAAGGTCAATTTCTAGTTCTGTTAGAAATTGCCACACTGTTTTCCAAAGAGGTTGCACTAATCTGCATTCTCACCAGCAGTGTAGAAGCATACCTTTTCTCCACATCCTTGCTAGCAGCTAGGATTACCAAAAAGATAAATGATAAGTGGATGAAGATGTGGAGAAAAGGGAACCCTTGTATGCTTCTGCTGGAAATTTAAGTTAGTTGTTTGTTTTATTAATGATGGCCATCCTTACTGAGGTTAGGTGATATCTCAATGTGGTTTTAATTTGCATTTATCTGATAATGAGTGAGACTGAGCACTTTTCATGTGTCTGTTGGCTGCCCGTATATCTTCTTTTGAGAAGTATCTATTCAAGTTTCTGCCATAAAAACAGACATAAAGACCATGGAACAGAATGAAGAACCCATTAATAAACCTTCATATTTATGGCCAATCAAACTTTAACAAAGTTGTCAAGAACACATACTAAGGCAATAGTGCTCTCTTCAACAAATGATGTTGGGAAAACTTGGACATGAACATGAGAAGAATAAAATTAGGCAACTATCTCACATCAGACAAAAAATGAACTCAAAATGTATTACAGACTTAATCATAAAATGTGCAACTATAAAACTTCTAGAAGATAACATGGGGCAAACCTTCTGAAAATTGATTTTGGCAATAAGTTTTTTAGATATGACATGAAAAATGCAGGTAACAAAAGTAATGATGGACTAGTGGAGTTACATCACACTAAGAACCTTTCATATAGTAAAGGAAATAAGCAAGAAAATGAAAAAAAAGTATTTACAAACTATAAATCCTAGGGTTTAATATCCAGAATATATCCCACTCAATAACCAAAATACAAACAACCTGATGGAAATATGGGGAAAGGCCTAAATAACACTTTTCAAAAGAAAGGTTAACATGGACAACAGGTACATGAAAAGGAGCTTGACATCTCTAATCATTAGAGAAATGCAAATAAAAACCACAATGACAAATCACTTCACATCTGTTAGGATGCTATTACCAAAAAGATAAATGATAAGAGTGGGTGAGGATGTAGAGAAAAGGAACCCTTGTACACTTCTGCTGGGAATTTAAGTTAGTACAGCCATTGTGGAAAATGGTATGGGGTTCCTCAAAACATGAAAAATGGAACTACCCTATGATCCAACAATCCCACTGTGAAGCAGCATCACTGTGCACTAATTACCAGCTTGCCTGAATCTGGTGAGACAGACAGTCTCACACACAACGGGTCACATGAAACACATTTATCACAGATAAGCATCAAGGGACAACAGAAGCCTAGAATTCATGATAAGCAGGTCCCCCAAGACCCAGGGGTCTTTAGTCTGCTTGGGCAGACAGAGACTTGTCTGTACATTCCCCACTTGCTCTGCCACCAGCCCTGTGTTTTATTTCCTGGGGCTAATATGACAAGCTGGACTAAAATGTGGCAGGACATCCTATTTCCAGGAGGGACTTAATAGAGCCCATGGTCTTCTTGAGAGCTCCTTTTTATTGCTGCGTGTGTGTTCCAAGCACACTCTACAGTTATTCTTGAGAACCACAAATGAGAAAGTGGGGAAGACTGGGTTAGTCCAAGGCCACTCAGAGAAGTGCCCTGCATCCACTTCTGGGTGTATATACAAGGAATTGAAAACGGAATCATGGACAGATGACTTCCCTCTCATGTATATTTCAACATTAATCACAATAGCTTAAACATGGGAAAATCTGAGTATGCTTTGAAAGATGGATGGATACAGGAGACAGAAAGATGATAGATATAGAAAGATAGATAGATAGATAGATAGATAGATAGATAGATAGATAGATAGATAGATAGATAGATAGATGATGGATAATGGATGGACAGATAGATGGTAGATGGATGGATGGATAGATGGATGGATTGATGGATGGATGGACAGTAGGTAGATGATAGGTTATAGAGGGATGGATAGATGATAGGTGAATGAATAGATAGATGATGAAGAGATGGATGATGGGTAGATAGCTAAATAGATGATGGATAGATAGATGATAGATAGATGGATGGATGGCTAAATAGATAGATTAGATGATAGGTGAATAGATAGATAAATAGATAAGTCTTAGTTCAGTTGTGTTACTATAAAGGAATACTTAAGGCTGAGTAAGTTATAAAGGAAAGAGACTTATTTTGCTCACAGGTCTGCAGGATGCATAAGAAGCATGGTGCCAGCATCTGCTTGGCTTTTGGTAAGGCCTCAGTTTGTTTCCATTTATGGGGAAGGCAAGGAGAATCTGGCATGTGTAGAGAGCACATGGTCAAAGGGAAAACAAGAGAGAGAGAGAGAGTGAGAGGTGACAGGCTCTATTAGTTTTATTTCAAAATTATTTCTTAGAGACAAGCTCTTGCTCTATTACCGAGGCTACAGTGCAGGGGCATGATCATAGCTCACTGTAGCCTCAAATTTCTGGTCTCAAGTGATCTTCTTACCTTAGCCTCCTGAGTAGATGGGATAGAGGCATTTGTCACCCTACCTGGCTATTTAAAATAAAACAGTGTAGACAAGAGTTTTTGTTATGTTGCCCATGCTGGTCTCGAACTCCTGGCCTTGAGCAATCTTTCTACCTTGGCCTCTCAAAGTGCTGGGATTACAGGCATGAGACTTAACTCCCAACCATAGGTTCTTTAAACAAACAGCTCTCTGGAGGAATTAACAGATCAAGAACACACTCATTGCTGCAAGGATAACATGAAGTCATTCATGAGGGATTCACCTCATGACCCAAACACCTCCTATCAAGTCTCACCTCCAAACTGAGAATCAATTTTTTTACATGGAGTTTGAGGGAACAAACATCCAAACTATAGTAATATGCACAATAGAATATTATTTGGCCTTAGAAAGGAAGGAAATCCTGCCATTTGTGATACCATGGATGGAATGGGAAGACATTACGCTAAGTGAAATAAGTCACACACAAAAAGTCAGATAACCACATGATCTCACTTATATGTGGAGTGTAAAACAGTCACACTCATAGAAGAGAACAATTGAATAGTGGTTGCCAGGTATAAGCAAGAATGAGGGGATCTTGGCCAAAGTATATAAAGTTTCAGTTATGCAAAGTGAATAAGTTCTGGGAATCTAATATCCAGCATACTGACAATAGCAAAGAATACTGTGTGTAGACCAGGAATTTGCTAAGAAGAAAGATCATAAATTAAATTTTCTCACCACACATACAGAACACACACAAATAAGAACTATGTAGATGTGATAAATCTGTTAATTAGCTGAATGTGGTGATTCTTTCAATATATATGTATACAACTTTTATATGTCATGATAAGTCAAGAAAGTTGCCAAAAAGAAATACAATTTATTTTTCAAAGTATTAATTAACATGAAAAGATCAATTTTTCTTTTCAAATTAGTGAAATGTTGTATAATATTTTGAAAATCTTTGTCAAATATTTAAGTTAATATATAGCTAACCATACACAATTGAAGAAAAGATAAAAATACTGTCCCCCAGAAAAAATAAAATTCTTACATTTCTACTAATTAGAGGCAGATGTTGACAACATAATTCCATACAACATTTTGGTACACTATTTTTTAAAAGCAAACTTTGTATTATAGTGAAAATATTATTTCAAATCCTTTAAAAATGCTTCATGTTATTAATATTAAATATTATATTTCCTTTATGAAATAATTAATACTTGCATACTGTTCTAAGGTATGATTGGTTTTATTTAAATAATTTCCAAATGGGTTTTGATTTTTGAATCAATAGAATGTATCCTGCAATGAGGCTCTATGTACAAAAATGTTGATGCATTTTTCTGATTAAGTTTTTGGATACAATTCAAGAAGAGAAACAGATGACCAAAGAATATGTACATTTTTTAAAGTGTGTAAGCAGGATTTATTGAGAGGACAGAGAAGCTCCCATTGGTGGGAGGGAACCCAAAAGGGTTGTCCAATATGTACATTTTTAAAGTTAAATATATGTCCTTTTTTTTATTAAAGTGTCTACTATATTTTAATGTTATTACTTTTTGTTTTTAAGGAAAGATTATAATATATATAAATGGAGGGTTTTTGACATATATCTATTTTCATTCACCTATTTTACTGCTTGTTTTGTTATTTCACTATCCACTTGTACTGCAGAAAGTGAGTAAACCTTTTGCTAATGCCCCAGAATGTTGACTCAATCAACTGATATCATTTCAGTGCTACACAGTAATGCCTTCAATTGCGACAAGTATTGAGCCAGTGGCTATAACTCTCCTTTCTTGTTGCAGATGTCTCCTGGGAGTTAAAGAAATAATCTCAGTCAACTCTGACTGATTCATGTTGTGTCATAATACTAAGTGCTTAACACCAGGATGCTAAAACAACAGAATATATCTAATATTGGGTGTAGACAGTGAATAAGGTTAATGCCTTTCCAGAAATGAAATTGTCTTAGTTCTTTCAAGTAAACTAGCCAACATGTCTTACAATTTCATGTATGTTTTCTTTTATCTTTTGCTGTAAAATTTTAATAAAGTCTTTACTATTAAGTCTACCTTAGTATTGCCTTTGGTGGGGGATCAAATGAAATGGAGGTGGATTGGGTCCATTAGTAAGTCTATATGCTCGAAGGTAGTAGATAATTCATAGGTGCCAGGCATTGTGAGGACAAGGAGTTAAAATGGAAGAAAATTATAGGAAAAATGAAGAACCTAGTATTGGAAATGTTGGTACACAATACAGTAGTTGATCACCATGTTAATCACAATATATTTTATTATTTGATGAATTATTGAGTAATTTACCAGAAAATAATAATAAATGATATTGGGGAGACAGTCCACAGACTGGGAAAAAATATTTGCCAACTGTATATCTGACAAAGGCCTAACAGCTAGAATCTACAAGGAACTAAAAAGTGCCAAAAAGAAAAAAAACAAGCAGCCCTATTAAAAAGTGGGCAAAAGGTCAGAAGAAGATATATGAGCAGCTAACAGACATGTGAAAAAATGCTCAGTCTCATAATCATCAAATAAATGCAAATTAAAACTACACTAGGTACTACCTAACTCCAGTCAGGTTGGCCACCATCAATAACAAAAAACAACAGATGCTAGAGAGGATGCAGGGAAAAGGGCACATTTCTACACTGTTGGTGGGAGTGTAAACTAGTACAGCCTCTGTGGAAAACAATGTGGCAATTGCTAAAATATCTAAAAGTTGACCTCCCATAGGACCCAGCAATCCCCCTTCTAGGAATATACCTGGAGGAACTCAGATCAATCTACAAAAAAAAATACCTGCGCATGCATGTTTATTGCAGCACAATTCACAATAGCAAAAACATGGAACCAACTGTGCTGTCCATCGAAAATAGACTAGATTTAAAAAATGTAGTACATATACACGATGGAATATTACACAGCCATAAAGAAGGACAGAATTGTGAGCTTTGCAGCAACTTGAATGGATTTACAGTCCGTAATACTCAGTGATCTATTACAGAAACAAAGAACTGAGTACCACATATTCTCACCCATAAGTAAACTCTAAACAACTATCATAATATTATAAGAAAGGGATCGGCAGTAGTGGGAAACTGCCAGGGGAAGGAGCAGGAGGGCACACTTCATCGATAAGGATACTTGATCTCAAATCTGGTTATGTGGGAACCAAAATGAGGCCCAAACTTTACCTGTACAATGACCATTTGTATATTTAACCCCGAATTGTACCTCACATCTTTAAAATAAAAATTAAAAAAAAGAAAATTGTCTTAATTTTAATAAGTGAGAAGTCTAAGTTTTTTTTAATTCTCACATCTAACAGTCAATTTGCCGTGGTACAATAAAGACAGAAAACTAAAATAGAAACTCCTTTTGTAAATGGGAAGGATGGAAGTCATGCAGGAGTTTCTGGTCCACACAATTTCGAACTCTTATGGAGAATTCTTTTAGTTGTTGGTGGTTGTGCTCCTTTGCTCTTCTAAAGCAAGGGTCCGGGATTATGCCCTCCTCAGGGAATCTCAGTTTTAAAGTCATATTAGTGCTCATGTAAACAGTGCTCCAAGGATTAATCTAAAGTTAGAATTAGTAAAATCTTTTGTTTTGTCTTGTGCTTCATTTGGCAATAAAATTCTCAAAAAGTTGATAAACTTCTGATGATGATTCACTTCAAATCTGTTCCATGTGCCATTAGTTACATTCAATTTTCTTTCCTAGACTTAATTATAAAATTTGCTTTAAGATGTCAAATTTAATTGAAAATACACAGGAAGAATCAAACCTGTTCGAACTTGATTTTATTTGTCCATTACTAGTTTCTGTTCTGTCAGTAATAAATGGGAGTTTTTAACAGGGAGAATCATTGCTATCCAAAGTTTTATTTTGTTTGGATAGATCAGAGAACAAATTTTAATCAAAGAAATGTTACAACAAACATAAAAAATGGATACTTTGCCCTATAATGGCACAGAATGAGAGAAACACGCATGAACACTAAATTAACCCAAGGACACAATACAACCTCAGACATTTATGTAAATGCAAACAACTGGAAGCATTACTATATTCGTGTGTAATATAATAAAGAATAAACCGGGCTCGGTGGCTCAGCCTGTAATCCCGCGCCTTGGGAGGCTGAGGTGAGTGGATTGCCTTTGCCTACGGGTTCGAGACTCACCTGGGCAACTTGGGGAGAACTCATCTCTACAATAAATTTTTAAAAATCACCCAGGCGTGGTAGCACGTATCTGCAATTCCAGCTACTCGGAAGGCTGAGGTGGAAGGATCACCGGGGCCCAGCAGGTCGAGGCTGCGGTGACTGGGAGTGGCCACTGCACTCCAGTCTGGGTGACAGAATGAGACTCAATAAAATAAAATAAAATAAAATAAAATAAAATAAAATATTCAGAATTATTTTTGTTACCAGGTGCTGCTTCTTAGTGGTTACCATAAAGATTCTGAATTAATATGAGAATTTTCTACCCTTTATGACTTTTGTGTCTCTGCACAAATTATTTAAATTATTATTATTTTTTCTTTTTGGAGGCAGGGTCTCACTATGTTGCCCAGGGTAGTCCTCTTGCATTTCTGTGTTCAAGTGATCCTCCCACCTCTGCCTCCCAAGTAGCTGAGATTACAGGCATGCCACAGTGTCCAGTTTTAAACATTTTATGACTCCTTTAATCTTTAAAAATTGTCTGACAAAATTGTTGAAAAACATTGTTGCTAAAATGTGTAAATACTCAGCTATCTGAAAAGCACAGTCATTTATTCAAAAAGTATTTATTAGTAATTTACTATGTAGCAGCCATAGTATTAGGTCCCCAAGAATTCAGGAAACAAAGAAGCAGGAGTTGTTTCAGGAGTCAGTTGTCTCTGATGCTCAAGTTCTTTGGATTCATTCACATAGCCTTAAGAGATTTGAGACAACATACTGTATACACAAACTTTTTATTTTTATTTTTTTACTCTTTTAGGCTGGTTAATAGTTAAATGAAATTTGTGAACAGATCACCGAACTCTTCCATAAGGGAAAACAATGTAGAAGTTAAAATTTGAACATTTCTATGCCAATATCATCAACCATTATGATGACCTAATAATTGGTGAATACTTTATGTTTGGTTTAAAAACTTGGAGTTCTTTCTTTCTTTTTTTTTTTAATTAGCTCAGTTTCTATGACTTTTAAATGCAAATGTTGATTGACCAAATAGTAAAGGTTAACAGGTTTTAAGCTTCCACAAGCTAATTAAGGACAGCCTTGGAACTGTTTTTTCAAAGGGTTTTAAAATTTATTCAGCGAGTTTTAAAACAGTGTTATTAAATATTCTACACAGTTTAGGGTTAATGAAATAACCTTTGACCTTTCTGAGTTTTGGATTTTTACCTTAGCAGTTTAGTTTCTTACCAATTGATAACTGAATTTCTGTCAAAGAGGAAAGTACAAGGAATGGGTTGAGTGACTCGTACTTACAGTCCTAGCTGCTTGGGAGGATGAGGCGAAGTGGGTGAGTGGGTAGAAGGGTGGAGGGGGATTGCTTGAGGCTGAGAGTTCAAGATCAGGCTGAGTGACATAATCAGAACTCCATGTCACAAAAATAAGTAAATATATAAATAAATAAATAAGAAAAAGAAAATTCAGTGACTGGAATCTTTCCAACTGTGAGGAATGAAAATGGAAATAAATGAATTGAAGATTGAAAAATAAGGATGGTGGTGCTCACTAGGGAAGTATTCCCTCATTGGGAAGTGGTATTTGGGATCCCATCAATTATGATTCCACCTTATACATTATAAAATAGATTTGCTTTTTAAAAAGAGAAAGTCATTCTCTCTTTGTCTTAATTTTTAACAAATGCTTCTTTAAAAAAATGTCATCTTCACTGTACAAAAGATAGGTAAATATAAATTCCAATTTTTGATTCATTCTTCTTCAATACTTTACAAGCTAGAAATGTTAGGGGTGAACAAAATATTCCAGGTTTTAGAGAGTCTAGGGATCACTGAAAATCAATATGGCAGTGCTCCAAGAAGAAAACTAGCACAAATCCTTGCATCTCTGCATCTTTCTAGTCTTATAGAAAATATATTTTCTGTGGCATTGTTCTACCTTAATTTAAACCTGACATTTCATTTCAACAAAGGTCAGGGATTCCTTATAAGGGATGTACTGAATATCAACTGATTACACAGATCTGGAAGATGTTTTGACTTCAGAGCAAAGATAAGTTTTCCAAAGCTGGCCATGTGAAGCACTGATTAAAACACTGAACTTTGAATTCAGAGAGATCTGGATTTTATATTCTGATGTGACATTGGATATCTCTGTGAACGTGAGCAGGTTAATAAAGTTCTCATTCCTCAGTTATAAACTTTGGGATCCCATCAATTATGATTCCACCTTATACATTATAAAATAGATTTGCTTTTTAAAAAGAGAAAGTCATTCTCTCTTTGTCTTAATTTTTAACAAATGCTTCTTTTAAAAAAATGTCCTTTTTTTAGTTTTCTTGTCAAAGTTAAAATTGCTACCGTAAACCAAAAATAAGATTCTATGGCCCCCAGCAGACTGAATGGATCCCTCCTGAACCACGGGAAAACCTGAAAAACTAAATTTCAGACTATGAGAGGAAAACAGATTGGCCATGCCTCGTTATCCCTCTTTCATTTTAGAGTTTATGTGTTAAAATTGAGATCCTAAGACTGACAAAAAAGACTCTGAAAATAAGATACCAAATTCTAACCTGACTCTGGTAAAGTATCACATGACAGATAGCAAGGCCTAAAGAAAATACAAATATTTTACTCCAAAGTATATTTCTTTGACTTATTTTCAAACAACTCTGCAAAACTATCTTTTAAGGGAAAATGTTTACATCTGTAGAGAATCTACATAGCTGGATCTTTCCCCTTCCAGACCTTTCTGGATCTAGGAGGGATTAATTGGAAGTCTGACTCCTTTAAGAGATATTTGCCATCTATTCTCTCTCTGGGCTGCCATCTATGAAGCTTCATCTACATAATAAGCATCTTGGTCTCTACAACCCCTTCATCTTTACTCAAACATTCCTTTTTACTGATTTTAAGTATTTAGCTTAACTCTTTCAACCAATTGACAGTTGAAAAATTCTGACATTTCAGTCTTTCCACATCAAATCAATATATACCTTACATTTATTGGTTTATGTCCTTGTCTATAAACTTCTGTCTCCCCCAAAATTATGGCAAACTGCAACCCTACCACCTTGGGCATATATTCTCAGGACATCTTGGGACTGTAATCTGGGCCATGGTCACTCAAATTTGACTCAGAATAAACTCTTTAAATATTAACAACAACAACAACAAAAGTTGAAAGTGCTAATGCATTTAATGATATTATTATAATTTGTACTCCCAAATGCTATTATACTTCTCATGGTAAATTTTCAAAAATACTATCAGCATTGCTATTATTTTGATATTGAATTGTCATTTTTGCATAAACATATATATTCATCTATATTATTTGGCAAATTATATTGTTATGGTGATACTACTTTAATAATTTTAATCCGATCTATTGAGCTATTCTTTAAGATAAAATCCTTCCATTTTAAGTGTATATTTGTGGAGTTTTACAAATGTATACATCAATAGAAACACCACTGCAATTAAAGTGTAGAAGATTTCCATTATCCCAAGACATTCCCTACCTAGACAATCACCCATTCAGCCATAGAAAGTCTGATCTGACACCATATATGAATAACCTTGCCATTTCTTTTCTTTTTTTTTTAATTTTTGTTTTAAAGATGTCGGGTACAATTCAGGGTTAGGGAAACAAATGGTCATTGTACATGTAGAGTTTGAGCCTCACTTTGATTCTCACTTTACCTGGTTTGAAATCAGGTACCCTTATTGATGAAGTGTGACCACTCCCCTCTCCTGGCAGTTTCTCACTACTGCCAATCCCATTCTTGCAGTATTATGATAATTGTTTAGGAGCTGCTTATGAGTGAGAACATGTAGTACTCAGTTCTTTGTTTCTGTGATAGATAATTGAGTATTGTAGACTCTAAATCCACCCAAGTTGCTGCAAAGCTCGTAATTTTGTCCTTCTTTATGACTGCATAATATTCCATCATGTATATATATATCACTTTTTTAAAATCCAGTCCACTTTCAATAGGCAGTATGATTGGTTCTATATTTTTGCTATTGTGAATAATGCTGCAATAAACATGCTTTGAGCAGGTATCTTTTTCAAAGAATGATTTGAGTTCCTCTGAATATATTCCTAGAAGGGGGTTGCTGGGTCATATGGAAGGTCAATTTTTAGATCTTTTAAGAATCTCCACACTGATTTCCATAGAGTTTGTACTAGTTTACACTCCCAACAACACTGTAGATGCGTTCTCTTTTCTCTGCATCCTCTCCAGCATCTGTTGTTTTTTGTTTTATTGATGATAACCGTCCTAACTGGAATTTCTTTGTTGATTAGTGAGGCTAAGGATTTTTTCATGTACCTGTTGGATGCCTGTATATCTTCTTTCGAGAAGTGTCTAGTCTATTCATGTCTTTTGCATACTTTTTTTTTGTGTGTGTGTTTAAAATAGATAATTTATCATATGTACATGGTCCATTACATAACCAAACAACTTCTATATTGTGCAGTAAACAGCCACCCAGAGTACATTCACACATCAAGAAAGGTCCTTTACAAGTTGGTAGGATGACTCTTCTGGAATGATCCACCTCCAGCAAGTTCAAGATTCCTGTATGTTGTTCAGATCCACAGAACTTTTAATGGGGCTGTTTGTTTTTTTCCTTTCATGGCATTTGAGTTCCTTGTAAATCCTAGATGTTAGGCCTTTGTCAGATATATAGTTGGCAAATATTTTTTCTCATTCTGTGGGCTGTCTCCTTGCTCTCATGTTAGCCTTGTCTTTTCTATAGAACTAATTTGTTATGTTTTAAAAATTTCGAGTGGTTAATTTCTCTAAGAATAATGTTGACTTTATTTGTTAATAAATAGTATTCTACTGTATAAATATACCATGTTTTAGAATATTATTCATCTTAATGAAAATCTCAGTTGTTTCCAGTTTGGGCTAGTGAAAGTGAATTTGCTATCAACACTTATATACACATATTTATCTGAATGTATGTTTTTATTTCTCTTGGGGAAAATACTGAGAATTGGTATCGCTGGGTTGTAAGTGTATGTTTAATTTTTTTAAAAGTCCCCACATTATTTTTCAAAATGGTTGTTATTTTAAACTTATAGCAACAATTTATGAGAGTTCCAGTTGCTGTATATTCTTGCTTAACATGTTATTGTTAGTATTTTTACTATTAGCTCTTCTAATAGGTTTTTAATAGCCTTTAATTGTGATTTTAATTTTTTCTGTAAACTAATGATGTTGAACATCTTTTTACATGCTTATTAGTCATTTATATATCATGTTTTATGAGATGACTATTCAAATTCTTTGTTCATTTTTTGAGGGCTTATTATGAAGTGTAACAGCATAATTTTTTTTAAGTGCTCTGCAATTAAAATAGAATTTATTCTGAAAATAGGAAATTCAAGATTGCTGGAAATATAATATAATAATGAATTTAATATAACAAAATCAATTTTAAGCTTTATTCTGAACACTACTTTAATTCAGAATATATTCTACATAGAGTTGAGATCAGGAATGACCTGGCAGTCACTCTAATTACCATGTCCATTAGACATTTCTGACTCTAAATCATTCCATAGATTCTGTTGCATTCTGAGTCAGCTATTAAGGCAAACAAAACATTATCAAACATTTAAATGGTGACTCTTAAAAAAGTCTTTTGACAATCATTAGCTTTCTGGATTTGAAAACATGTTTTATCATGTAGATGTTGAATAATTCACACAGTATACAATATTATTCAAGCACTTGAGGGCTATGTATTTATAATAAGATAGAAATATTGCATAAGACTTTTTCATTTGTTTTTCATAATATAAAATATACAATAATGTGTATAAATTACTTGTATACACTATTAGAGATTCAATACTTTCTTTTTATTTTTCTAACCTCCAATCTCAATGGGTGTTAGTCTTATTTATTTTTTGCAGGCTTATTGCTTAGAGTTCCCTGGGTATGTTAAAGACAAAAGCTAATACTAGTTTTTAATTATATTTCTACCATGGAGGTATTTCAATTCATTACTTTAGAATTCTACCTGACCAGAATTCTTTAAATCAGATTGTTTAGAGACTGGTATTTGAAGCTATTGTTTTCCATTTTAACAGCAATTTATGTGCTACCAAAGCAAATCAAAAGCCAACAAGGATTTTATTTTACTTAAGCATCAGAATGTGTCTTGTTTGGGTCTAACTCCATCAAGGTTAAAGTTGATAGAGTAGACATGAGGTACTACTCTAAGTGTGAGGTTACAAAAAAATCTTAACTCAGATCACCCCTTTTCTAAAATAACTCACCACTGGCTAAGGAAAATAAATGTCAATAGGTTATTACAGGCTTTAAATTTACTATAGTAAATGTTTTTGAAAGTTAGCACACTTACATGGACTTCTGTGGATTTAGTTAAATTATCACTGTTCATGGGGAGAAGCTTACCTAGTTTGCTTTTCCTGGGTATTGTGAATGTACTTACATTAATCAGGTAGGCCCTGTCCAGTTCATAAATGTATCTATAATAATGGAAGAAAGTAAGGGAGAAATCCGTGTCTTAAGTTGTGACTTTATTGTACGCTACAAAAAAAAGACTAGTTAAAAATGATTGAACCAATAATATCAATGAAATATTTGCCTACACAGCATATTATAAGCATATTTAGTAACTATAAAAAACTAATTTAGGGTTTTTATGTGAATCCTAAAATATTTATATTTAAGTGACTTGCAAAAACACTTAGTATAATGGAAAGGGTAGTTTATTACCTGGTCAACTCTTTTTTTATAGGTTTAACACATTATTTTCTTTATCATACAGTATATAGTTAACTCTTGAACAATGAGGAAGTCGGGATGCTGACATCTGTGCAGCTGAAAATCTGTGTATAAAACTTCTGATTCTCCCAGAACTTAACTATGAATAGCCTAGTGTTGACTGGAAGACTTATCAATAACATAAACAGTCCATGAATGCATGTTTTGTATGTTATATGCTATAAACCCTGCATTCTTACAATAAGGCAAGCTAGAGAAAAGAAAATGTTACTAAAAGTCATAGAGAAGAGAAAATATATTGACTATTTGTTAAATGGAACTGGTTTATCATAAAGGTCTTCACCCTTGTTGTCTTCATGTTGAGTAGGCTAAGAAGGAAGAGGAAGATGAGGGTTTGGTCTCACTGTCTCAGGGGTGGCAGAGGCAGAAGAAATCCACATATGAGTCAACCTGTGCAGGTCAAACCCATGTTGTTCAAGGGTCAACTGTATTTATATTTATAATATCTTATGTTGATGTGGAATGCTCCTTTCTACTTTCAGAACCTTTATTATAAGTCTCTGCTTATGCACTGACCTAGAAATTTCTCTTAAATAAAGAAATGATTTTCTAATCATAAAGTCCCTTATGTAAAATTTGATTGTGTGCAAACTGATTTTTGAATGTATTTTGAGACATGATAATTTGTGTTCTAATATTTGAAACATAAGTTGCTGCTGTGACAAATATTTTTAAGGGTTTGTTATTGGAATGAGGCAGGAAATAAGTTAACGAAACTAGGAGATACTGGTAATAAAAATTAGAGTAAATCATGTACCATAATTGTGGCAGAGAGGTAGAGAAAACTGAGAGAAAGTAAACTCAAGTTTTAGGCTTGAATTTTTGCATTTTCCAGGAAAAACCAACATGTGATAAGAACGAACTGCCTGATCTGTGCTGGGATTTGAAATTTTCATGATAGCGTTACATTTTTAAATTATTTGTATTAGTGAGGAATTAGAGAATTGCCTAATCAGATTGCCAAGTAATTCAAGAAAATAGCTCCACATTTTCTTATTTTTCTAGTATTTGAGTTTTCTGCGAACCAGAGGTTGGATCAGAGAAGTCGTTTTCAGCAATTTTAAGTGAAAAGGTTGAGGATTCCTTAAAACAATTCATTGTGACCTTTCTATACTAAGTAAGCTTAAAACAATTCAGCTGAGATGTTTCCACATAATCCAGTTATAGATTCCTATTAGAGTATATTTAGATTCAGGTTTAATCCCATGCATAAAATTAACATCAGAAAATTTTGCTAAAGTTTCTAAAAAGATGGCTCAGCCTCGATACTAAGATTTAATTCTCTTTTGCTGGCAAAGTTTTTATTAAAAGAATGTCAGAAGTGTGTGACCTACATTGAGTCAAACTGGTGTGGTGGACCCATCAACATCTTTTCAGTTTAGGATGCAGGTAGAATATTCAATTGCTATCAATATTTATTTGAGAGAAATCTTTTTAGTATTTACTCCTTTTTTTGAATTTAGTTCTGTTATCACTGATTTAAAAACATCGTATTAGATGGTAGTATAACTAACGGTATAAGTTAAGCAAGTTCTCAATAAAATTGTCCCTTATTACTTATTTTCAAAGTGACCCAACTCATACTTGTGGCATTTGAAGATGACCGTATTATATCAACTATAACAACCCCAGACATGCATGGCAGTGCTCTTAGTAAAATCAACTTTATGGTATATATATATACATATATATATATTTTTTTTTTTTTTCTTTTTTTTTGAGTTGGAGTCTCACTCTGTTGCCCAGACTGGAGTGCAGTGGCCGCTCCCGGCCACCGCAGCCTCGACCTGCTGGGCTCCGGAGATCCTTCCGCCTCAGCCTTTCAAGTAGCTGGAATTACAGGCATGCGCTACCACGCCTGGCTGATTTTTTGATTTATTATAGAGATGAGGTCTCACTGCCCAGGCGTGTCTCGAACCCACAGGCTCAGGCAATCCATTCACCTCAGCCTCCCAAAGGCGCGAGATTACAGGCTGAGCCACCAAGCCCAGCTTATATTTATATTTTTGAATCACTGAACATTAGATCGGTTTGTTCTGTTCTGCATTGTCCTTTGTTTTTATTTATTTACTTGTTATCTTTTAAAAACATAATACAACATTTTTATTTTCCTTTCCCCTTTACTGATTCCACAAGTCATGTATTCCTCCCTTAGGTAATGTCTGCTGTTGCACTGAACTCCAAGTGAGCTGGTACCTCTCGGCAAGTTTATATCCTTTTGCTCTGCTAGTTTTTGCCAAGAAAGCTAAAATCAAAGACCACTTTCCTTTAGACTCATGTGTGTTCAAATGCCAAGTATCTATAAGTGAAAGAGTACAACTTTTTAGTATAATAGATTAGGTATATTTCAGTTATTTCCCTAATTTATATTCACATGCATCAAGTTTCCAGCAATCGATCATTTGGTCATGTTCCACTTGATGACTACCTCTTCTTTCCAACTGGTTGACTTTTATTTTAAGTCATAAAATCTTAATTTGTTATGCATTCTTATCAACATTGGCTTTACAATTAACTTCAAGTTTTGAAATCTTTTAGTTTATTTGCTTACTTGGAACTCAAAAGCACTTGTTTTGTTCAAATAATTTAGCCCTTACAATGTCTCTTCACACATGTTTCTTGGTATGAATTTCAAGAATTTACTAAAAAATAAAATAATCTTTTAGTTGCATTCATTCATTCCATGTTAATACTGACTGAAAACATTCCATGATCCAGGAACTGTTTTTGGTTCTGGGGACAGAGAAATAATCAGACAATGATTTCCTCTGCTCTCTTATGAAACATACATTAATGATGGTGGTATTGGGGCAGATGGAGAGTAAACAAATAAATACATATGCAAAAAATATAAGAAAACAGTAACTGCAATGTAGAGAAGTAAAATACAACAATATATTACATGCCTTGACAGCTACTTTAAGTTGGGTGGCCAGGCCGAAAACACCCTGTTCTGAATGAGGAAAAGTGTGGAAAATGAAGGTCAAGGATGTACAAACAACAATACCAAAACAACGTAAATTTAGGTGTCAAAACTATTATTCAAAACTATTAGTTTCTCTTGAGGAAGGCTAAATGTATTTGTACCTATTTTTGTTAAAATTAAGTAAAATCTTAAACTTTCCTTCTTTTCTTTCTTTCTTCTTTGCCTTTTCCCTTCTTTTTTCTCCTTTTTCTTTCTTTTTCTGTCTCCATCTCTTTTTCTTCTTTTTTAACTTTTCCTTCTGTTTCCCTTCCTCCCTTTCTCCTTCATTCCCTGTCTCCTAATCTCCTCAATCTTTTTCTTTTTTTATTTCTTTTCTTTCTTTCTTGCACACTTACATTTTTTTTCCTTCTTTCTACTCTTTGTTCTTTTCAATTATTATATATTAACTGAACTGCCATATGCCAGGCACTGTGGTGGACACCAGGAATGGTGTGATGAACAAGCCCATTGTGGACAACATATTCCAAATATATAGTTGTATGAGTAGTTATTTAAGGACAATTTTATAAATGCTTACATAAACAGGTAAATCTGAGCAATTTAGGTTAGATCTATGTTTGAAATCACTACTATGCTTACTTTGCTGGGGAAAAGTATAGTCGTTTTCAAAAATAATCAAGGCTTTATTTCAATCTTATCTGATAAAACCAAAAAAGATTACAATAGGATAGAAGAGAGATAAGCTTTACCAAGCATAAGCAATATTTTTCTAACTTTATTTTGTATTAAAATTATTAATAGAGCTTGTTCTTAATCCAAAGTTCATATTTACTGGACTTGAGATTAGGCTCCATCATCTGAGATTTTACCAATTCCCCAAATAGTACTTGGATTGAACTTGGAAAAACCACATGCAGTAGAGACAAGATAGATTCCTATCTAAAATTTGGTTTGGATGTCAAGATTGGTGACAGCACAGATCCACCAAGAGAGTACAGTAATTCCACAATCAGACTTTCTATGGTGAGCAGGACAGGCCTTCCAAGTGGACTCAAAAATAGCTTGAGAGAGTAGGACAAGGCTTCAGGTTTTAAATCGTTGTTAGGAGGAAGAACTGGAACAAGGATTTTAACTTTCTGTTGGCTCCAAGAGGATGGGGTACCTGAGGTTTCTTATCACTTTTCCAGATGTGGGACAGAGAGGAAGAGGAAGGAGTATGGCTTAAAAACTGTCAGCAATCAAACATCAACCATGGAGTCAGACTCCATATTACATATCAAAGAATGAATAGATGTGACATTGTGTAATCTACTGTGAATGTAAAATTAATTCTGTTTCTAGACATGTTAATCTTATTCAGTTTTTTTTTTAAAATCAAGTTGAATACATAATAGGGTACATATGGCAGTGCACTTAGACAATTGTTTTGCCTGATGGGGTAGATTATATATTGCTCAGCAAATATTCATGCTGACCTCTAACTTGCACAAAAGAAGGACACTTCTCTAACTCACTGATGTTGGACTTGGCCGTGTGATTTTTCTTTGCTAATCAATGTAATGTAGAAGAATATGACATGCCCTCAGTAAAGGACATTATGTGTTGCCATTCACCTCTCTGGGAGCCTGCCAGAGAGGAAAGAAAGGAATCTTTTCCTGAAAGGAAAAGAAAAGAAAAAAGAAAGAAAGAAAGAAAAGCAATGGAAAGCAACAGAAAGAAATGGAAAAGAAAGGAAAGGAAAAAAATTCATGCCTTGTATAGATTCTGATTTAATGTGATTAATGTTTACAGAAGATTGGACCAAACCCACAGTATTGAGCCAATCCCAGCTGAAGCCAGCCTTAATCAGCCAACTCTAGCAGTCTTTTAAACTTGTAATTTAAAACAGAGCTTTCCCCATAAAAATATATTTGTGAGTATGAAAATAATGCTTGTAGTATGACACTGAATTCTGTGGGTAGTTTATTATTTTGTATTATTGTGAAAATAGCTGATATACATTTGTGTCTAAGTATCTATAATATACGATTTATATAAACATATATGCACAAACATATATGCACACATATCCACTATCTATCATCAATCTAATCTACATATCATCTATCTATCATCTATCTATCTATCACTGCTGTTGTACATTTCATCTTATGTCGTTCTATTCCCTGGACACTGGTCATACATTTTACAGTTCTTTCTCTCTTAATGTTTTTCTCACTCTTAATACAAGCACATCCTGCTTCTTAATTGTGTTCATGCTATGAAACAAAGTATTCTATTTTATTTTATTTTATTTTATTATTTATTTATTTATTTTTTTGAGTTGGAGACTCACTCTGTCACCCAGACTGGAGTGCAGTGGCTGCTCCCGGCCACTGCAGCCTCGACCAGCTGGGGTCCAGCGATCCTTCTGCCTCAGCCTTCCAAGTAGTTGGAACTACAGGCGCGCGCTACCACGTCCGGCTAATTTTTCATTTATTGTAGAGATGAGGGTTCGCCAAGTTGCCCAGGCGGGTCTCAAACCCGCAGGCTCAGGCAATCCACTCACCTCGGCCTCCCAAAGCGCAGGATTACAGGCAGAGCCACCAAGCCCAGCCAAGTATTCTAATATTTACATTGATCTTGACCAAATTTCTTTTCTTATGTATCCATAGCCTGAAGAATATATAGTTTAGAGAGCATGTGGATATAAAACAAAACAAAACAAAACAAAACACAGGCTATGTGCCATGCTCTTCATCCTCTTCTTGGGTTTGCCATTTTATTTTTGCCTGCTCTTTGGCAATACTTCCTTTTAGAATTACTATGATTTCTTGGACTATTAACATCAGACCCATTCATTTCCTCCTAGTTCTTTTTCTTGCATCACCCCTCCCTCATAATAGCAGTAGATTATTTTACTTTCACTCTTATCCTCACTTACTAGCACTACTCCTAATAATACAAATTATCATGACTTTTCCAGGAACTAGGTAAAAGTTAAACTTTATTACTGCCCTTAATAAGCTTGATAATGCACTTGGATCTTATTTTCACATATTTTTTGTTCAATTAAATTTGTTGATTTAGTGAATATATAGATCAACCCATATTTTCATTGGGTCAAATGAAATTTTACTTATCTAAACAGTGAAATTAAAAGGTTGAAGGATATTTCAGAAACTATAAGGACAACACAGGAATTATTTCTATATGATAGATCATTCAAAAGGAGTTAGGAAATTTTAAAAATTCAGAATATATCATTAAGCATTTATATATCTTGAGGCTATATATATGTGTGTATATAAATACATAAAGATAGAAAAGTAGCTGAATTTTAAAAATTCAGAATATATCATTAAGCATTATATATCTTGAGGCTATATATATGTGTGTATATAAATACATAAGGATAGAAAGGTAGCTAGTTTTAGCCAGGAATAGTAGCGCACACCCATAGTCCCAGCTACTCAGGAGGCTGAGACAGGAGGATCACTTGAGCCCAGGAGTTCAAAGCTGCAGTGAGCTATGATTGCATCACTGCACGCTAGCATGAATGACAGAGAGGAGACCTGGTCTTTTAAGGAAGGAAGGAAGGAAAAGTAACTACTTTTGACACCTTAATAAAGAACATTATTTTCTAAGAATTTTAACTAAGCCCTGTGAGGGTTAACTGTTATCATTATCATGGTAAAAATGAGAAAATTAAAACTAGAAAGTTTAAGTAACTTATAGTGACTGTCAAGTCAGGCAAGGCTATGTTGTGATAACAATCCTAAAATCCAAGATTCTTAATCTAATATATGTTTATTATGTTGCTTATGAAAAATAATACAGCTTTTGGTGATTCTGTAGAGCAATTGTCCTAATCAAGGCAATCCAATTATTCAGGCTCAGGGAGATGCTGAATATGGCTTTTCAAACATATGGCCTTCTGGAGAATCAAACCCTGGCTCTTATAAAGAGTTCCACTCAGAAGCAATATATGTCATCTGCTCATTTTTCACTATTCAAAAATAGACTCAGGTTCATTCCTGTCTTCAAGGGGACAATAATCACAATCTTTTATTGCCTGAATGGAGAAGAGAACCATTTATCAGTAGAAATTAGTAACATTTGCCATATTTGCCTGATGTTATCTAGCTAGGAAGTAGAAGAACCAGGATTCTAACCAAAATAGATCTACAAATGTTAGGCTATCATTGTTTTGACATGACTTAATTAGAAAAAAATGTTTTAATTGATTGGAACGCAGAAAGAAACAAAGAAAGTTACATGGAGATTCTACTAAAGGTTTTGTAGAATAACTTGATATTCAGGAGACATGAGTAGATGTTTTCTACATGCCAATTAAATCTGTGCCTTAGCCTTTGGTGACAAATGAGGAAAAAAAAAACCTGGACAAATTTAGATAAAAGCTTATACTAAAATAATTAATGTTCTAGGTTAACTTTGATTGACAAGGCTTGACTGCCAAGACAAGAAACATTTTTAAAGTGGGACAACATACTCATACTAACTAAAATGTTAAAAATGCATTCTACATCTCAGACAGAAGCCGCTGAGCATTGAATTCAGATAAACAATCTATTTGGATACTTGGCATTCTGTCAAATTAAAAATAGAATCTCCTGAGATGTCTGTCAACAGAAAAAAGGCCTCTCTGTTAGGATAACAAAGTTAATTAATGATTGATTGACCTGCTGAAATGTTAGTTGAGACACACAGCTCAACCATTGCTTCAGGTCACTTGAGAATTCTTGACTTATTTTGCTATAACATGGATTTATTAGTATTCTATCCTCTTATTTTATTGTCACTATAGATATGGCTGAAGTTACAGCTTTCCTCTTACTGAGAAATGATGTTTAGTAATAGTTTTATTTTGAAAAAGCCTCACATTCCTGCCTGACACATCATGTCAGAGTATAGATGTTTGACAGGTAGAGATCTAATGAAGGAACCAATCTATTGTCCAACTATTTTATTTTATTTTTAAAGCATAAGCATATATAAACTCCAAAAGTTATTAATTTCACTGGAATTTGCTTTTAAAAGATTCTGTCTTGTATCTTCTGAAAGCTGAGTTTTTCAAAATATCAAACATTAAAAAAATTTAAAAACGATTGGAAAGTTATTTATAATCACAACAACTTAGATTTTATATGCATTTGAATAAGATTGGAGCAAAAACAGTTGTCAAGCTGACTTGATTGATAACAGGGCTGTAGATAATTTTTAAAGTCTGTTGTTCTTATGTCTTCAAATGGCAATAAAAATTAATCAAGAAATGTTTAGAAATACATTTGGAGAATATATATTATTGCATATTGTTAGCAGTCACAAGAATGTGACTACAATTGAAAACACCTTTTCTAATCAGTGTGTAGCAAATGTTGACACTTTAGGCAACAAGTTATTACCATGACTGGAGAAAATATAGCACAGGAAAGGGCAACCGGAGAAGAAATTCTTCACCTTTGGTTTCAGTAAATATATTACCTAATAATTTACCAAAACTCAATTGAGGAAGCACTAAACAATGCTTGAGGTCTTCTAGAAAAAAATCATGCACCTGCCAGGTTAAAATTTCTGGGATTAGTCACACAGAGTACTTTTTCAATTAACACCACGTTTTAAGTGTTAGACTTACTTTTTCCATAAAAAATATAGATACGCTGGTTTCTTAAAATTTGTGACTCCAAAATCAGGGTAAATATTTCCACTTATTATTACCACTTAAAAGAAAATGTAAGAATGCAGCAAATTTTGAAAATCTTTATTAGAGTTGAAGGTCAATCCTATAAAATTAGATTTGCAAAATGACTTATTTCATATTAATATGTCTAATATGCTTATAATAGAAGTTCTGTTTTGTATTTTCCAGTGATACTTCTGCTGGTACCAAAATAAATTATACTTAATTGAAAAAAGAATATACTAAAGAAATGTAGAATATGAAAACTATAGCTATTTACAGGGAGGAGACTCCAAAACAATGGAATCATCTTTTGGACGGTGGGTCCCTTCTAGTACAGGCTTCTCCTGTTAGGTAAGCATTCTAGGAACCCATCAGCATCAGTATACCAGCTAGCATTGTTGTGACAGACTACATTCAGCTTCTGTGAATTTTGTTTTGGAGATTCTTTCAGTGCGTTTGTCCATGTTCATGTAAATCATTCATGATGAATGATTTACGTGAACAATCTGCCCACACTGTGTTGAATGTTCAGCAGTTTGGGATGAAAAAGATCCCTCTGATCCCTGTGCCCTACCCTCCCTTATTCACTTGGTCTCTTCCCAGTGACTTTGGTTTCCCTGGATGAAAAAAGTCTTCTTCTGATGTGGAAGAGGTGAAACAATAAATGGCAGAAGCACTAAAACACATTTTAGTTGATGAGTTCAAAAACCATTTTGAGCAGTGAAATAAGCATCTCAGTAGGTAAATTGCATCAAACGGTGAGTACTTGGCAGATGATTGATTAAACATGTAAAAATAAATACACATTTGTTTATTAAAACATTCCATTTTTTGTGTCCCCCCATACATATATACATTTGTACACACACACACACACACACACCCACACACACACACACACACACTCAATCCATGGTTTAAATTTGAAAATGTGTGTCAATAAGTCGTTAAAGCTCATTGTTTTTTACTTTATCTTGCAATAGGACCTTTATTGATAGAGTCTTAAAAATAAATAAGATAATGACTTATGAAGAAGCATTTGACTTCTTTTTGACATCTATGTGATTATAGATTCAAGTCAAGAGATCTATGTTGGGTTATATTTCTAAACATCAGAAAAATGTCAGAGTTGGAAAACACTCACCAGTTCTCAGGAAAATAGAATAGAACTTTAAACATTTAGCAATTATTGCACTTTAGTGTATTTCTGTATTATCCTATTTTTTTATTTTGTGGGATTAAGAATGGTCTACTATAGAAAAGGTATAAGACAGTATGTTTTTAACATATGATTTCTATAACATCACTGTGAATGTGCAAAAAATATAGTACAAAAATAAGTATGCATCAGGAGAAAAATATTGTAGCCCTAGTTTTAATATGTTTTGCCTCTTTGATATTGAGTAAATGACACAGTGATTTATGCCTCAATTTCCTGTTGTAAAATAGATGCACAATCTTTGTTGAGACTCCAAGTTGTATTGCAAAGAGTAAAGAAAATGATATATTTTAAAAGCACTTTAAAAATAAAATATTCTGATACAAATTGCTACTCATCAGAATAACTCCACTGAAAGCACACAACTTTAAACCTATCTCCTCTGCTATCCCTACATTTTTGCCTGAATTCTATGTTGATCAGCCATACTGTTTTACCTTCTTTTGTAACCTACTTAGTTTTGAACAGGGTTTTCTCATTTCCTCAGCCCTATTTTTCAGCAATTTAAAAACCTCACTTTGCTCTTATACCTGAAAGTATTTCAAGGGAACAGATTGAATATTATCAAATAGATATTTACAGTAAAACTGCTTTATGTTGTGTTCTGTTTCTTTTAAAGAAAAAAAAGGCTTTCTTTTCCCTCCTCTTTTAGCTTTTGCTCTTTTAACTTTTGCTCCTTTCTTGTCTTTCTAAATCAGTATTTGAGACAATATACTAGAAACCTTTACCATTGCTATATCTATTTTTTTCACTGATGCTGCTACCCCTAGTTAGTATATGAGGGTTGCCCCTCCGAAACTGAATTTATTTATTTTAAAAATTTGTATTTATTCTTACATGTTTAAATGTAGTCAACTTCAAAGTACTCTCCTTTTTTTATTATAAAGATGTGGGGTACAATTCAAGGTTAGGTATACAAACGTTGATTATGCAAGTACCTTGTTTATGAGGTATGCTCCTCCCTCCCCTAGCAGTTTCCCTCAACTGCCAATCCCACCCTCCCTCCCCTGACAGTTTCCCACTAATGCCAATCTCTTTCTTATAGTATTGTAATTGTTAAAGTTTCTTTTATGAGTGAGAACATATGGTACTCTGTTCTTTGTTTCTGTGATAGATCACTGCAAAGTACTCTCCTTTTGATACAGTACATCTGTTGAGACACTTTTTCCACTGCTCAAAACAGTTTTTGAACTCATCCATTTCGCTGCCTTTTAATGCTTTTGCCGTTCATTGCTTCACTTTTTCCACATGGGCAAAACATTTTTCTTGGAGAATTTTTTTCATCTGGGGAAACAAACAAAAAATGTTGCTCAGGGTGAGATTGGTGAATAGGGAGGGTCATGACATTTTGGTTAAGATTCTTTTAATGTGCTTGTAAATCACCCATCATGAAATGGGCAAACGCATTAAAATAATCTCTTTCTTATAGTATCTCTTTCTGTTAGCATCTTCAGTTTGTAGTCATGAAAGCAGCTACAATGTACACATGGAGATGAAATGGACATTAAGTGATCCTATGAAATTAACCTTCTTCAGTTGTCTTTCAGTAGTAATAAATGTGTCACAAAGCATGTGCCATAGGAACCCAGAAACAAAATAATCAGGCAGTCCTACTTGCAACATGAGTACACTGGAGTAGAAATTGCTGGGCATGACATTATGAATTTTTCAACAAGTGGAAAAAGATCTACAGGTAAAAGATAAATTTAGCTTGTCTTTCTGAAAAATGGAAGGATATCATAATGATCTTTCTTTCAATCAATCATAATCCAGATATATTTTGAAATTATCTCTTTTGTGATACAGGAATTGAGTCTATTTAGCGCCACAACTCAGTTTTATGACCTTTGCCGTGGGCTAACTTCTTTGATTCATCATTTCTTTATCTATAAAATGGGGATGTTAATAGTATTGTACCTAACTACTTAGGGCTACTAAGAAAACTGAATTTGACAATCTGTCTCACTGAGCCTGGCCTATAAGAACATTTACCTATGAATGCCATAATTGATAATCAGTGGTAATGACCATACCTTGATAAATCTTCAGTTTGTTTTACAAAAATTTTTCTTAATTCAAAATATTCATGGCTTTTAAAGCCAAAATCATTTTTAGTTTAATTTTTTAAAGATGTTCAAGTGAAAACAAATCCAGATCTCTCCCAAAATACCATTTCTATAAACCAATAGAAAGCCAGCTGAGAATATGGGTCTGTGGCTTCCCTTAAGATCACTAAATGAGGGTTGACATGAAATTTTTTTTTTTTTTTTTGAGTTAGAGTTGCACTCTGTCACCCAGACTGGAGTGCAGTGGCCGGCCACTCCTGGCCATCACAGCCTCGACCTGCTGGGTTCCGCGATCCTTCCGCCTCAGCCTTCCAAGTAGCTGGAACTACAGGTGCGTGCTACCACGCCTGGCTAATTTTTTTAAAATTTATTTATTGTAGAGATGAGGTTGCGCCAAGTTGCCCAGGTGGGTCTTGAACCTGCAGGCTCAGGCAATCCACTCACCTCAGCATCCCAAAGCACGGGATTACAGGCTGAGCCACCAAGCCCGGCCTGAGATGAAATTTACATCTGAAGTTTCTCTATGTAAAATTCCACTTTTGATTCTTTTGTGCGCTCAGCTGAACAGTCACAATTTCTAAATGTCCTGTGGTGGTAATGTGTCACAAATTTTCCTCTCTGTAACATGATTCAGCCAATTAACCAGCTTTGGTGGAAACTATAGGACCAACTCCTCAGCAGGCGTAATACCTATTACCTTTTTAGTTAATAATGTATTCTTCCCTACTCCCCACAGCTTTTACTGATTATCTGAATGAAAAAATTTAATTTTTAAAATTAAAAACTTGAGAGATCTAATTTTTTTTTCCTGAAACAATGATATGCCTCTACTTAAAACATTATAAAAGACTTCCCTTGTAGGATTTGAAATCCACTCATGTGTCTCAAACTTAAAAATGAGTCTAAAGAATAATAAATAGTCTTAGAGTAGGGCTCGGTGGCTCAGCCTGTAATCCCGCGCCTTTGGGAGGCT
>NW_007258432.1:602853-641149 GCF_000164805.1 Carlito syrichta | reverse complement strand
AGCCTTCATCTATACAATAAATCAAAATTAGCCGGGCGTGGTAGCGCGCGCCTGTAGTTCCAGCTACTCGGAAGGCTGAGGCGGAAGGATCGCTGGAGCCCAGCAGGTCGAGGCTGCGGTGGCCACGAGTGGCCACTGCACTCCGGTCTGGAGGACAGAGCGAGAATCCAACTCAAAAAAAAAAAAAAAAAAAAGAAAGAAAGAATCAGGCATATGTCTTGCCGGGCTCAGTGGCCCACGTCTTTGGGAGGCTGAGGTGAGTGGATTGCCTGAGTCCGCGGGTTCAAGACCCGCCTGGGCAGCGAGACCTCATCTCTACAATAAATCAAAAAATCAGCTGGGCGTAGTAGCGCGCGCCTGTAATTCCGGCTACTCGGAAGGCTGAGGCGGAAGGATCGCCAGAGCCCAGAGGGTCGAGGCTGCGGTGGCCGGGAGTGGCCGCTGCACTCCAGTCTGGGCGACAGAGTGAGACTCCAACTCAAAAACAAACAAACAAACAAACAAACAAACGAAAAGAATGATTGTCTTAACCTCCTCAGGCTAAAAGATGACATACTGAGATAAGTCAGTGGCAAAAAATAAATAACACTTCAATAGGAAAATCAGCAAGAAATTCCAAAGAAGAATCAGATTTCCCTGACATTTCAATGTATCTGGAAATCACCATAATTTCCATTACTATATATTAGTCAGAAAAATCCCAAAGGAAATGATTTATAGATGGATACAAATGGTTTATGATATTCTCAGAAAACATTTACATTTTCTAACTTTGGAACTAAAACTTTCTTATGTTTTTAATATTTTTTGAAAAATTTCAAAAGTGAATAAAGGATGCCATCACTATTTATAAAGAAAAAAATAATACACATGATCCCATTTGTTTTGGCTCTCACATCTCAACTTTGTAATTAATTTTAGCTTCCTTATTTGGACTTTGCACTCACTCAAAATGTTTATCAAATCTTTAAATGATGATATCCAGAGCTTTGGGTGTCTCAGGACCTACTGTGATTTTACCACCCAGAATGTTTCTTAAATATTAACTCAATCCTGACACCATTGTACCTGTTCATAGTGTTTTCATTCCCTTTTGAATGTTTAATTATTATAACATGAGGATTATGTTTCCCTTGTTCCTATATTATTGCTGCTGCTATCGTAACCACTGTTTAGTTACCCGAGACAACGTATTTGGCTTCATTCATTTAAGGTCTTCCCTGAACGGTGTCTTAGCTCAATGAGTAGTTTCAATACTGGCCTGTTTCTCCACCCCATCTCTACCATTTCCAAAGCTATCCTGGAGAGGCAGAGAAGCTGACCAATGACTTTTCAGGATTTTTTTTTTCCATTATAAAATTAACTGATTCTATATATCCTTAGTATAATTTTCTTTTTTTATCGCATAAATATTAAATTTAATTTTTCCTTTAATTGACACATTTTAGAGCTACCTGATTTTAAAAGATTCTGAGATTTTCCTATTTGCCCCTCTATTTGTTAAATGTGGGTGGTCAATTGACTATTTCTAGATTACTCCTACTATCAATCTCATCTATACATTTTTATTTATTTTTATTTTTTTGAGTTGGAGTCTTACTTTGTCGCCCAGCCTGGAGTGCAGTGACCGCTCCTGGCCACCGCAGCCTCAACCTGCTGGGCTCTGGCGATCCTTCTGCCTCAGCCTTCCAAGTAGCTGGAACTACAGGCACGCGCTACCACATCCGGTTAATTTTTTTTTTATTATTATTTATTGTAGAGATGAGGTCTCACCAAGTTGCCCAGGCGGGTCTGAAACCCGTGGGCTCAGGCCATTCACTCACCTCAGCCTCCCAAGGTGTGCGATTACAGACTGAGCCACCGAGCCCAGCTATACACTAATTTTTTTATAATTTACTTCTATATCCCTGATGTCTCTATTGTTGAGATTCTTACTATGTAAAAAAAGAGTTCTTTACAGCAAATTCTTCAAAATATAAACATGTCCCCCTCAGGTTTTTTTTTTTTTTTTTAAGAAAATTGTAATTGAGGTAGTTGAGGGGATCCTTTCCATGAGTGCAGAGCTCACGTGTAATAGGACCAGAATTTACTGTGGAAACAGTAAAAGATAGCACAAGACGGGATGATGGAACTCTCTTAGTACCTTGTATCTTTTATCTCACTATATCAGTCAGAATCTTCCAGAGACATAAAACAAAATATATAGCACATTAGTATATATTATGTATATATATTATATAATACACACAAGCACATACACATAGAGAGAAAGGGGGAAGATTTTGTTTCTGTTCAGGAATTAATTCACATAGTTATGGAGACAGCCATAACTGAAATCATAGACAGAGCTGGCAGGCTTGACATGCAGGCAGGAGTTGATGCTGCAGTGCAAAGCAGAATTCCTTCTCTGTGAAGCTGCATGTTTCACTCTTAAAGCTTTCAGCTTATTGGATAAGGCCTAACCACAATTTTGAGAATAATTTCCTTTACTTAAATACAACTGACTGTAGATGTTGATCATATTTACAAAATACATTGGCAGCATCATCTGATTAATGTTTAAATAATTGGATACCATAGCCTAGTCCAATTGACTCATAAAACTAACCATCACATTTGTCTCCTGATTTTTCCTGAAAAAGTTGTTTTGCAAAGTTGTCTAAAATTCAAATTTCATTGTTTTTAATATTTAATCATGTATCATTTAACTTTTTTTTAACTATTACCTTTGATTTTCAAAGAAATGTCAATAATGTTTCAGTAAGTTACATCAGGCAACTTAGACTCTCCGGAACATAGTTTCTTTTAATAAATACGAGATACTAGTATGATGAATAAAGACAATAAAACATGACTTGAGAACTTTACAATATTTTATTTGAAAGAACAAATGAGAAACACCTGTAAGAAACTTCAAAATAGTATGCAAATATAAGGAACTACACAAGATCTCCAGGCAGTTTTGACTTTTTGTTTTGTTTTGTTTGTTTTTCTTCTTATTGTTCTGGCATTTTGTGGAGCCAGTGGTTTCCTCATAAGTGGAAAATTGAGTGTCTCTGTGACAAGGATGTAAAAACAGCTTAAAAAAAAAACATAATAGTACAGACCCCCAAAATACCTGATATATCTTTTGAAGGATGGGCCCCTTTTAGTACAGGCATCCCACTCTAGGTAAGTCTTCTAGGAACCCATCAGCATTAGTGTGGGAGCCTGCACATAGCTTCAGTTATTTTATTTTATTTCATTTTTGAGATTCTTTCAACGTGCTTGCCCATTTCATGATGGATGATTTATGAGTGCACCTGCCCATACCGAATGGTGTATTCAGTAATTTTTTTACTCCCATGTCCCATCCTTCCTATTCACCCAATCTTGACCCAAGGGACTCTATTTTTGTTTCTCTGGATGATAAGAGTCCTCAGAGGGAATCATTTTGCCAGTGTAAAAGAGGTGAAACAAAAAACAGCAGAAGCACTAAAGGCACCAAAATTGATGAGTTCAAAAGTTGTTTTGAGCAATGGAAAAAGCATCTCAATAGGTGTGTTACATCAACGGAAAGTACTCTGAAGGTGCCTGAAGTATAAACATGTAAGAATAAATACACAATTTTTTTAACTAATACATTCTAGGCTTTTTATGTCCCTCTTTGTGTACTTATTTGTTTGCTTCAACAATTTTAAAGGAGCATATATTATTTATTAATAAACAAATTCCAAATAAATTCCGCCTAACCAAATTTAAAACTTCAGTCATGTCTAATTCAAAGCTTTTCCCCTATCTCTAACTCTGGTCTGAGCAGGGGCTTGGAGACTTTTAGTAGGAAACAGAGTAAGATTTGCCTGTTCATTTTCCCTTATCTTTTTGTACTTGCTGCTAGTTCTTCCAAAATTGAGATGGGAGACTATGATGGTTAATTTTAAGTGTCAATTTGACCAGATTAAGGAGTATCCAGAGAACTGGTAAAGCATTATTTCTGGGTGTTTTTGTGAGAGTACTTCCAGAGAAGATTGGCTTGTGTTTCACTGAACTGAGTGGGAAAGATTGGGCCTCAATGTGGGTGGGCACTATCCAATCAGCTAAGGGCCCAGATAGAACACAAAATGTAGAGAGAAGGTGAATTATCTGTCTCTCTATCTTGGATCTGGAAAATCCTTGCCCTTGGACATCAGAACTCTAGGCTTTCCAGCCTTTGGACTATGGGACTTGCACCAGTGGATCATCTGGGTCCTCAGTTATTCAGCCCTAGACTGAGAGTTACTCTACTAGCTTCTCTGGTTCTGAATTCATCCTGTTTCACTGGCCATTCTTCTCATGATTGCTCCTTGTCTGTATTTCTAAACAATGCAATATCCTAGGCCTCAGTCTTGATTCCTTCTTCCCATTTTGTTTTCTTCCTGGATACTCTCATCTGAACTCATTTCTTAAAATGCTTTTTATATTTTGATGACTCCAAAGTTCATATCTCAAATTCATGTCTCCCCAGGTCCACATTAAATTGCAAACTTTATCTCTAATTTGGATATAAATATGCATTTAAAAATGAACATGCTCAGAAATAACTCTAGATTTGAACTCTTTATCCTCAACCCCACTCTTCCTGCAATGGTCGTACTCCCTTTAGAAAGAAGCAACTTTCTTCGCCAATGCTAACATTTGGGTTGATGTGTGACTCCTATTTTTAACTCATGCCCCAACAGTGAATCTTGGATTTAACTTTGGAATACATTCTGAGTAAATCCTCTTCTCTGCTTCTCTACTACTAACACCCTGGATCAATCTATCATTATTTCTTGCTTGGATTATTTTAATTCCTGCTGACAATCTGCCCCTACATTTGTTCCCTTGCAGCTTTGTGACTGTGCAGAAGACAGAATGTTCCCTTTAAAACATAAGACAGATATGGTCAATTTTTCTCTTGCAACACCAAAATAGTCAAATAATTTACCTTATCACTTGTGGTAATCAATAAACAACAAAACCTAAGGCACTCAGTGTGGTCTATCCCTCAACTACCTCATTGTCTTTACTCAGGCTTATTCATTCCAGTCATGATGGGCTCATAGTTGCTCCTTTATGATGCCTAACATGGTCCGCATTGGTGTCTGTATTAGATTACTAATACAAGCACAATTTTCCACAATTTCCTGTGTTTGTTAAGATATAGGGAGCTTCTCTCACTAAGGAGTGGTATTGATCTCCTTGCCACTTTGCGGCGGAAGGGGGTAGCTTATGTAATTATTTGACCCAAAGACTAATGGATGTGACATCAGATCAATTCTGAGCTTGGCCTTGAGTTAACTTGTAGACCTCCATTCCCCTTCTTGAAACCCTGTCCAACCAACATGCAAACAAGCCTCTGGGAGCCTGCTGAAAAATGAGAGCCATATGGTACATCGTTCCAGCTTAAAGCCAGCCATGCATCAGAGAAGTGAATGAAGCCAATCTAGACTAGCCAGGTCTTCGCCAGGCTACCAGATAACTGTGTAAACCGAGAAGGGTTCAGCTAATCCAGGTTCAAGTCCAAGAACTTCCCAACTTACCTATAGACCCGTGAGCAATAATAAATGTTAAATGCTTTAAGCCTGACTGTTTTGAGGTGATATAGCCAACTGATTGCAGGCCTCTTTATACTTTGATTTGGTTATCTAGAATATCCTTCCATATTTCCACATGACTTAGATCATAGCAAATCCTAACATACATAGGTTTTTACAAACTCCCTAAACTAACTAACTTCACCCCTTTCCTCCTCTATTCTTCTTAATTGCTTTGTGCTTCTGCATAGCTCTTATCTTCTATGTCAGAGAGTATTATGTGTTCACTGAAACTTGCTTTGTTTTGCCTGAGGGACATAGCTAAACTACATTTCCTAACCTCTCTTGCAGTTAGTTGGGCCTAAAAGTGACTTCTGCCCAATGAAACATGAACAAAAATGATGTGTATCACTTCTAACCTCAGCCTATGACAACATCCCAGGTGTTCAGAGATGGATTTTACTCTTTGAAGCTAATGAAGCTTTAACCCTCAGGGATTTTGCTTAATTTGGCTCTTTCTTTTCTTTCTTTTTTTTTTTCTTTGACTCATGAAAGGCTCTAGAAATATGTTTTCATGTTCTTTTAAAAGTTATTTTAACTACAAGCCCTGCAAGCAACTGCCCTTTTTTTCCACTCTGAGTCCATCTGTTATATTTCACCTTTTGTTGTAAGGAGTTGAAGTTGAAGCTGATGACGGATATACGTGATGGGTTTTGGGCGAATGCATTAATATGCTTCTCTTATACTCTCATTTATACTTAATTTTCTCTGTGCTAGCCATCCAGATACAAAAATAGCTTTCAGGAATCTTTGACCACCTTGGTGCCATTTCCCCCAGGGTCATATACAAAGAGAAGAGGACAGAGGTCTTATAATATGACTGTGTCCCATGGCATTCAGCATCAGCTATGTAACTAAAGAAACTGAACTTGAAATGCATGGTTCCAGAAGTAGCCAATGGAAGATTAGTTTATCATCAGATAGGTAAAATTAAATAAACAAGATTTCCTTCTCATTGAAACCTACTACAAATGGATGTATTCTCTTATCAAGATTACGCAAAGCAGGACATTTCTAAACGTGGAAAGAAAAGTCAGGAAAATTGAATAATTATAATTTAAAAAACCCATACAACTTGTATAGTTAAACCATTAAGATTCTCAGAGTTGTTAGAACAGATGTTATTACTTATTATTTTTTAAAGCCTATCTATATTTTTCTTCTGAGCTTCATGATGCTATTTTCCACCACTCGATACTCAGCAATTAAAATGAATATAACATATAGTAATCTTTTAGTACCTATATTCAAATACCTAGATTTATTGCAATTTCAAATGCCAAAACAGAATTTGATAGAAGTTTTCAGGAAGAAAAAGATTTAAGAGGATTTTATCAAGAAATAAGAATCAGATACCAATCAGATAATAATCAGATAAACAGTGTTATGTGAAGGGGTCCAGCCTCTTGCCGGGTCATGAGGTTTCCTGAAGGAGAGACAGATAGGCAAAAGATGAAAACATTATACTCGGACACCTGCTTCCTGAACAGATGACAATTTAATGTTAGTTAACACAGAGCTTTTATACCATTCGTAAAGGGGCAAGACAAAGAAAATTTCTTCACGTACATATGCTTTAAAAGTTACCACCATCTAGAGTCAAAGTCCCGAATTACAGTCCTTGAAATGTTTCAAGAAAGTTCCCAGGTGCACAGTTCTTCATGTAGCAGTTGTTTTCCTTCTGGGGCTTTATGACCTTCAGAGCTTTGTAATCGCCTTTCTTGTCCAGGTGTCTTCATTACTTTTCTCTTATCCTGCAGTGTTTATTTCTAAAGAAGACTCAAAAGAAGCTTTTAATGACATTTCCCAGGCCCCCAAGGTTGCTTTCTGTATTTAGTTAATTATCATTAAAGTGTCTAATTAGTATATTATGAGTTCAGTGAAAACCCACTCTATAAACATTTACTTAAAATTTAACTAAAGAATCAAGTAAAAACCTTAACGATTAATCTTTATTCTAAGTCTGTGAAGACACTGTTATAAATCACCTACATAACTCCTAGATAAGTGTTAGAACTTATAAGGAGCTCATAATGAACTTACCATAAACTTGTACTTCTAAAAAACCTTATGTCTAAACACTAAACTGCATAATTCTAAATCAAATAAGGAGTGAATATACTAATATCATTTTTTATTCAAGCAATATCTAGTAACTTATAACCAAGTGAAAGAAAGCATTCTTGATGTGCTTCAGAGTTTAACCCTTGCATATGTTAGAAAAGGCCAAGCGGCATAGTGGGAAAATGGGAAAATGAACCATGACATTCTCAGGTTAGGTGTGAGTATTTCACATAAACATGCCACTTTCTTCTTCCACGACTGCACAGAATTTCTTCAGCCGTACCAAACAGCAAAGGTGGAAGACAGAAGGGCCTCAGCTACCCAGACTCGCTTTGCGGCCGGGGGTCCTCAGCGCACCTGGACTTTGTCAATCAGGCGGGCCTCCAAGACTGGCTCCCAACAGTTATGCTAGTTTCTATTGCTGTATAACAGACTACCACAAACATAGTATCTTTTTTATTATCTTACAATTTTAATGGGTCAAGAGGGTACTATACTGAAAGCTCACCAGACTGCAATCAAGGTGTTGACCAGGGCTATGGTCTAATCTGAAGGTTGGGGTTTTCTTCCCAATGATTGTTCCCAGAATTTAGTTCCTTGTGATGAAAAAACTGAAGCCCTCAGCTTTAAAAGGTCATCTACAGCTTCTTGCCAGGTGTACCTCTCCAAAATGTGGCAGTTTGCTTCTTCAGATAAGCATAAGAATAACTCACTTCTTGAATCTCTACTTTCAAAGAAGTCTGAGATATTTTTGAAAAAGTCTTGTCTGATAAGGTTGGGCTCACTCAGGATACTCTCCATTGATTGAGTCAAATGGAGAGTATTAGGGAACTTAGTCATATCTGTAAAATACATTCATCTGTGCCTTATAAGCTAACCCAATTGTGGAAGAGAAATCCCAATTATATTCAAAAGACCCACTTATCCTCAAAGGTAGGACCTTATACAAGGTAAGTACATTAGGGGTTAAGAATCTTGGGGACCATCTTAGGATTTTATGTATCATAAACACTTTCAAAATAATTATTTTTCAAGTTAGATTTATAAACCAGACAAAATATCAGATAAAATATTTTAAACGGGTAAGGTTTCAGGAAATTTCCTCTGTGCAGCAGAGTTAACCCAGGAACCCTGATGTCCTTAAAAAAACATGCTGGTGGGTTGGCGCTTGGCTGACATTTGGGAACTTGGCTTTGGGATGTTCCCAGTGTTGATAACTGACAAGGTTTTTATGTATGCCCAGGGCACTACACCCTGCTGTACCAACATATTTAGATTATGCAAAAATGTGGTTTATGGTAAAAGCCTATTTTCCTTCTGGGAATCTGAAATTTGTTAATTACACCAGAGAATTTCTACATGATCAGTTGCCATAAAAACTCTGTATGATAAGTCTCAAGGGAGCTTCCCTGGGCAGAAACATAGCAGGAGTGTCACTGCATTTAATTTCTGGGGAAAGAAGCATGCTCTTTGGAGCCCAAACCCTCATACCTGAGGGAGAAGACTTGGAAGCCTGCCCTTGGACTCCTCCTTACTCCTCCTGGTGTGCCCTTCTCCCTTGCTCATCTTTCCTTGTATCCTTTCACTTTAACTACCCAAAGCCAAAAGTGCCACTGCCTCTGGGTTCTGTATGTCCTTCCAATGAGTTATCAAATGTTCTTATTGTGGGACTGCCCTAATGCATCTACAAATATATTGTATTTTTTTTAAGTCATTAGAAAAAGTACTCCAGAAAAAGATACAAACTAAGAAATAGGAAAATGTATCCAAGAAACTGTGGTTAGCATCTAGAAGATCAGTAAATCCAAGACTCAGGGGGACCTGGGTATTGCCCAGAGAACAGCCAGTCTTGATTGAAGTCAATGAAACTAGAAACACCACAAGGAAATATATGGTGTAACTGAGATTGTTTAAAAAAATGAGAACACAAGAAAACTGATAGTATACCGCAAATTAGGTGATTGGCAAATTCATAGAAAGCAAACAAAAATGGTACAAAATTAATTGCCCAAATATGAAGGGAAAATGCAGCATTATTTTAAAACATTTATCAAATAATAAAAGGAAATATATTTTATCTTAAAAGTAAAACATTTTAGTTCATGTGGCTCCAGGGTTAATAGTTTTGGACACATGGAGAAAAAAGGAATAATTCTAGCATATTATCAAGTCTCCTATTGACGAGTTTATGTTATTCATAATGCAAGTGTGGTTTAACTTTCCACATTATAACAGCTTTTCAGGTACTGGGCCAGGCACACAAACTTGGTAGTTGTTCCAAGATGCAAAATAAATATTATTCAACTTTACTGTGTGAAAATAAAATCTAACTTGTAGAATTTAGGAGATGCATGGTGGCGATAAATGAAAGAATAGGGTTATTAGTGCTGTTTTCTTTTAATATAAAGCATTGAATAGTACTGTAAATCTGTGTAGAAAATAAAACTTTATATATATTATTTTAAGGTTTATAGTAACCAACAAAATAATTAAGATAATATTATACATGACAAACATTAGGAGGGGTGGTCTAGACTGGATAAGCCAGATCCTGATCTTTCATGTTAGAGAATTACTAGCTAGTATATAGGATAGAAATTCAAGCAATGCAGTGAAATACATGTTTTTATTTTAATTGGGAAAGCATCAAAGACTATTTTTCCCCAGAAATTCTTCTATGTTTTTTAATATGTCATGATATGCATTCATTAATTTCTATTAAACTTTTAAAGAAAGAGAATGTTAATGGAAGTTACTCACCAGAATGCCAATATTAAAAAAAAAATAGTTTTATTAAACTAGTAAGATAAAGGAATTTTTCTCCTTATTTCTAATGTTATAGTTTTTTATATTATTACATTTTTTATTCTTAAAATATAACTTCATATTTGACCTTTTTAAAATTTATTGAAATTCTAATGCCAGGAGGGTAGAGGTTTTAGTATTTCTCCTCTAGCCTGAGAACATAGGAAAGCATCATAGTGCTAGTGCATGGCAGGTATTCTATAAATACTTGGTGCTGAGTAAAATTTGAACTCAAAAAATAGATTTTTATTTATTTAAATGGAAAGCAATATTCTAGGTTTGAATACTCCAACTTTTATCACTTTCTTTTTACAAATCTCATTTTTGTTCCATGACCTTTTGCCTCATTTGATTTGCATCCAGGGAAATCTACTATATTTTAATATCACATTTGGTTTTCCAGGGGAGCTGCCATTTAAGATGAACCCTCGAGAATGAGTAGGAATTGAATAGGAGAATATCATGGATGGAAACAACTCAACATGTCAGAGGGATAGAAAATGATTTGATATAGATGTAACATAGAGTATAAGGGATAAATGCAGCCAATGACAGAATGTTCCTAATCATAAAAGACCTATGAAACAAGGAGATTTGTGTTTCAAAATCACATATCCAGTTACAGCTAAGAATTGACAGGAAATAATTAGAAGAATGCTTTCAGTGGTTCAGAGGAGAGATGATGTGGACTAAGCTAGGACAGTGAGGAGGGTAAAGAAGACTATATCTATCTACCTCTATCTCTCTATCTATCCATCCATCCATCTATCATCTATCTTATATCTATCTACCCACACACACATTTAAACAATAGGACTCACCTATGTTTTGCATGTAATATACAATAATAAATTTATTATTTATTGAATATATTGTGTTCTTTAATCACTGTACTGGATATTTTATGTTTATTGCTAATTTAGTCTTTATACAAACCTTGTGAGGTATTGACATTTTTATTTTATTAATGCGACAACTCATGATTAGGAAACATCTTTCTTGTGTTCAGTAAATATCTAGGCCTTCTGAAAGTATTAAAATTTGACGCAAAGTTTGCCTTACACTTTTGTCCTTTTATGCCCATCAACAATACTGCCTCCATTCTATTTCAGTAGAGTTCTGTATTTTCAATGAAGAGACCACTTCACTGCAGGTGTTATTTGACAACTTGCCACCCACTCTCATGCCTGTTGTAGGCGATTAGAGACATTTATGCAACTAAAAATGAACAATGTGGGAAAAATACAGTTGTCTTTTGGAAGCTTTTTATCAACAGATTTTTGTTTCAAAGCTATCTATCTATACAAGTTTTACTGTGACATACCTTATCATATATTTAATAAGACAAGCCTGAGAAAATGGAGTATAGAGCCACTCTTCAGATTTTATTTGTGATAGTTGTTATTATGAAAATCATTCATGTTGATAAATAAGTCTATAGAACTATAGTTAAGGCTCCTGGATTCCATACTTCTCTGTATAAAAGTTGTCAAACCCTGTTTAAAATACATACTGGGTATGCACATGCACAGATATATTTGATATGAGGCAATAAAAACACCTGGAAGACCACAAATATCCAACAATTTAAAAATTAGACCTTTATAAACCAGGGCATGGACCAGATCTATAAGTTAAAGGGATTTGGCTTTTTGGTGATGATATCCCTCCCCTGTGGACACGTCTTCCTGTCACATCACTCTTGTGACAATGGTGACACAACCAACAAGCGTTCTCTGCTGCTTCTGATCCAGCCAATCACTCATCTCCTCACCTTCTTCCTTGCTTACTAGAGCTTGAGAACCAATAGCATTTTTTAGTGTAACTACTCAATGAATAAGTGGTGAGGAGTTTTTAGGACAACAGGAAATTACACTTTGTGTAACAGCCAGAAGAGGAAATGTTCTACTAGATTTATCAATGACTACTATGGGTCTATTTGTCTTCTCTGAACATCAAGGAATTAACCTCTAATGACTTTCCTAGATGCAACTTGGCAGGAGGTGGTTAGACCCTTGATGACTGCAACAAGGACAAAAAAGTACAGTTAGTGAAACTAAACAGCATCTGAAAAGCATATTGTCAACTGAGAACCTGCCTTTAGTGACTTGTACTTCTTTTGTTACAAACAACCTTTCTGTGAAAATAATAAATCTTTTCTTAGATAAGTGACAGATGGTTTAGATTGGCAAATTTGGTTTCAGTAAATTCATAAGAGAAAAACAATCCTTCATGTATCAAAAGGGCAACAATAGGTCAAATACCAAGATTTGAATCTAATCCCTTAGCACCTGGACTATAAATGAATATTCCTGATCTAACACAATATTTTAGAAAACTCTCTTTGAGAAGATGAGTTGTGCAGATTATTTCAAAAGAAGGCCAGTTAATTTCCTGTATGCTATGCAAAATTGCTTTTGAGTACTGACTTTGTCTGTGAATTAAATATGTGAGTACATTTACTGTGTGTAACCTGATAATGGAAACATAACTACAGGCTCAGAAATGTGAATGTTCTTTTTTACATGGAAATATCATGAAACATATTTTTATTTCTTTAACTTTGCTTTGCAAACAAGAAGATACCAGAAAATAAATTAGAACTTTGATCTTGATTTATACAAGTAAATTTATCTATTTATTTTCTTTCATCAAAATTAACCTGGATGAAATAGACATAGTAAAACAAATTCCTCTCTAAGGATTCTTAGATTGCAGTTTTCTGACAGTTACTCTATCATGTTTCCATTTGACTCAGAGTTACAGAAAATCCTGCTACTATGACTTATACTAATTATAGGCTAACATTTCTCATGTGAAGAAATTCTGAAGGAGGGAACTCAGAGCAGGTAGTGTGATTTAACACTGCACTGAAAACTTGACATTCTTTATCTTCCCACAGCACTAATTTTAGCCTTTGATGTTGGTTGCTAATATCACCGGATGATTGATATATATTCAGGAGCATATATTCCAATTATTTTTTAAAAAAGGGGAAAGCAAAAAAGGAAGATCGAGCCTCCATGGAGTGCTTCCCATAGCTAATCATAGTGCAAGGGAGTGTTGGAAGACAGGTGTTTTAGCTTTACTATATTTTTGCTAAAGGAAGATAAGGATATTCATTTGTAAATAATATTTGAGAAGTCCATCCAATGTTGTTTTTCTTTTTTTTTCTTTTTTTTTTTTTTTTTTTGAGTTGAAGTCTCACTCTGTTGCCTTGGCTGGAGTGCAGTGGCATGTTCATGGCCATCGCAGCCTCAACCTGCTGAGCTCAGGTTATCCTTCTGCCTCAGCCTTCCCGATAGCTGGAATTACAGGCATGTGCCGCCACATTCAGCTAATTTTTTTTATTTATTGTAGAGATGAGGTCTCGTCAAGTTGTCCAGGCTGGTCTCAAAACCATGACCTTAGGCAATCCTCTCACCTTGGTCTCTCATATCGCTGGGATTATAGGCATGAGCCTCCATGCCTGGTCCATTCAATGTCTTCTATAGTTATTAGTCAAAATGCTCTTGCTTAATTTGAAGGAGATGTGTCACTTTCAGCAGTCAATGAGCACTAAAGTTAAATGAACCTTACTCCCTAGTAAATGTGGAAAATTTGTTTTCATGCTTTTCCTAGATATGGTAGTAAACCATGTTTTTATATTTGTGTAGATTTGTTTTTCTTTATTTTGGAGTTCAATACCTTTACAAAATTATAATTTCTAAATTAATTCCTCAGAAACAAAAAATCACTTTCTTGGTCTCTCTCTCTCTCTCTCTCTCTCTCTCTCAGTACATACAATTGCTCAGGGCATTAAAAGACATCCAAAAACACTGATTACATATGTAAGTAGTTTAACCAATTTAAAAAATCCAAAAATTGTTACTGGAAGTGTTTTTAAGGAAAATATTTATTTACCACAGCTATCATATGATTAATATAACTTTGTTAATAATATTAGGAACTTCATAAAGATGAAAGTAATATTTTATATTTACACTAAAATAATATATTTGAAGTTAGATTTTTGGAGATACTTATTCTGGTCATTTCGCTGCATCTTGTCTTGCTATTTAATATAGTCATAATGCCATATAGACATGATAGGCAATATTTAATATTGGTTTCTACAGTTAGCTTGAGATTCATTCATGCTGTCTTTTTCCATGTGACTATCATGACAACCTGCCCAATCTTACTGCTGATCTAAGGAGGAGAATGAATGGACCATATTGCTAAAAATGTCAAGAATAATTTTTGACATCAAAATCTTTTTAAGGTCCTTTTTTCCTGAGATTATAACTACTTCTGATTTCTTTTAGGAAGTGTCACTAATAGTGTTTAATAAAATGATGAATAAGGATTTGGACATTTTTAGATGCTCATATAACTCCTTTATGATTAGATAAGAAAGGCTTAGTCCAAAGCCCCTAATCACTCCCTATCCCTATGCTTAAACTAAAAAAAAACAAAGAGAGAGAGAAGAAAGAAAGAAAGAAAGAAAGAAAGAAAGAAAGAAAGAAAGAAAGAAAGAAAGAAAAAGAAAGAAAGAAAGAAGAGGAAAAGAAAACCTTCTACTCTAAACATTAGAAATCAACAACAAAAATTATAGGTTCTTCCTGCATTTAGTGATGAATGAAATGAGAAAGCCCTATACTATTAAGACATAGATTGATGACTTAAATTTAGGATTTGGTATGGTATGCTTAGAATAGATTTTTTTGAAGAGTTTTTGTTTTAAGCAGCTCATCTTTTTTTTTTTTGAGTTGGAGTCTCACTCTGTCACCCAGACTGGAGTCTTCCGCCTCAGGCTTCTAAGTAGTTGGAACTATAGGCGAGCGCTACCACGCCTGGCTAATCTTTTATTTTTATTGTAGAGATGAGGTCTTGCCAAGTTGCCCAGGTGGGTCTTGAACTCGTGGGCTCAGGCAATCCACTCACCTCAGCCTCCCAAAGTACTGGGATTACAGGCTGAGCCACAGAACCTGGCCGAGCTGCTCATCTTCAATCGGACTAGGCAAAAATGACTCAAAGCAGGAGATTGTGGCAGACCTCACTAGAAATTGAACTATCTGATTTTATTTTGCTTCTGGGCATATAACCTTTGGAGATGAGCATAGCCATATGATTTGTGCTGGCCAGTGAAATGTGAACCTAAGTTGACACATATCCTGAGTGGAAGCATTTAAGAGTCATGAGTGATTATCCATGCACTCTTCATCTACCATAGCAACAATGAAAGCCCATGTTACTATAGAGTGCCACGAAATCAAAGCAGTCTGGAATGGTGAGTCAACACCTAGGACAGATGTTCTGGAGAGTACTTAGACACACAGAAGATTTTGCATGACTGAGTAATAAACTTAAAAGTTTCTGATCCGTTGGTGAAGTTGTTAGTGCAGTATAATTAAACCTACCTTGGCTGAACCTCTGTATTTCCCAAAATTTGAAAAATAAAACAAAATATTTCAGAATAATCCCTATTTATTTTACTAATTAAATCCAGGGCAAGGGATAAAATCTGAACTTGACCTGGGAGAACTGCAAGTGAAACTTCTAAATAAACCTCTGAAATAGGTAGACCCCTCTCCCTCCAAGCTTCAAGTAAAGCTGAAATCCCTCCTGGAACACCTTCTTGAGAAAGGATTCAGGAATGAGGTAATGGTGAGTCATCTGAACTTGATGGCAAATTTACTACCAAAAGAGAGAAAGGAGGAACAGAGTTGAACAAGACCAGTTTATTGCCACCAAATCCTGTAACTAGGTAATGTCATTCCACTGCCTCTAGGAGTTAAGAATATAAACAGCAAAGAACACAAATAGACCAGGGGCTCAACCTGCAAGAAACCAGGATGGAAAAAGAATGACTTTTGCCTTCTGACTTGGTCTACAAGACTCTCTAACCCAACCCTCTTTCTACATGTTGTGGTCCTATAAATATAGTCTTGAAGGCATGTGCACATGCTATTTCCTTTTAATTAAACTGTTTTCCAGTATCTCATTATTCAGGCATTTCTTATTTATCATTCAAATCTCAACTCAATAATCATTTCCCTGGCTAGACTTTTATTTATTAAAAGCTTTTTATAACATCATTATCGCTTATGTACTTACCACATTTGTGGTTTTGTAATTCTTATATAATTAATTCTATTAATATATGTCTCTCTCATATTATTATAAATTGAATGATAGAGTGCCTATTGTGTTCATCATGTATTATCCATGCCTAATGTGGTAGAACTCTGGCTCCCTCATTAACCCGCTTCCTCCCTCATCTCCTCTCATCTCCTTCTTTTCTTCTTACTTGAGTCCAGAAAGGGTAGGGCAACCTAGTAGGATGGCAGTCCTGCGCAGAATAATTCAAGGACAGTGATCCCTTTTCTCTTTTTCACTCAGCCTTCCTTTGTGGTGTTCTAGCTACATGGTCAAATCTGAGTCATTGTCACAGTGTTCTTCAGGCCTAACATAAGGAAGGCGTAATGAAAGTACAAGAAAACCATTTCATTTTAATTGAGTGATCCACAATTTACCCATAGCATTAACTGTTACTAGCTTCCGGTGAGGTTAGGTAACATTCTCTCTACTTGTGCAGACAAGCAGTTAAAACTCTTACTAGGAGAAATGCATAGTAGATTTTGGGAAACAGTTAACCATTTTACGTCCAGCTTATTTGGAAAAGATGATTTTGACTGCAAGAATCACAATATTATTTTAAATATTAATTCCGCTGTATTTTAAATTTTTTTAAAGAAAGTTACTTGGTCTTAAGATATTTAAAAGGGGCCGGGCTCAGTGGCTCAGTCTGTAATCCCGCACTTTGGGAGGCCAAGGTGAGTGGATTGCCTGCGCCTGAGGGTTCGAGATCCGCCTGGGCAACTTGGCGAGACCACATCTTTACTATAAATCAAAAAATTAGCTGGGCATGGTAGCACGTGCCTGTAGTTCCAGCTACTTGAAAGGCTGAGGCGGAAGAATTGCGGAGCCCAGCAGGTCGTGGCTGCGGTGGCTGGGAGCGTGCCACTGCACTTCAGTTTGGGTGACAGAGTGAGACTCCAACTCGGAAAAGAGAGAGAGAGATAGAGAAAGATATTTAAAAGGTTTGCTTCTTTCTTAAGTAATTCCTATTTGTCCCAAGAAATTTTTACAAAATTAAATATTATAATGCCATTTAATGGAGAAGATAGGAATCCCAGAACAGAATTGTTTATATAAGACTGTGTTAAACAATCCTATTGCATTAAAGAAGGACAAATAAAACAAACAAAAAGTGTTTTCCATAATGTTTTGCTAAATTTGAAGAGAAAGCTGATTTATTTAAGATACCTTATAGCACAGGTTTTCAAATTCTCTTGAGCAGGATTATGATTTTGACGAGATACACTGTGTATGTGTGTGAGGGTTGGTAGTGAGTGGTGTAGTTGTTCTTTTTTTTTTCTGTATAACCTCATAATAACACATCTATTTGAAAAGAATTGCATATTTTTTTCTGTTCAATTAATCACTTGTAAAAATCTTACATTCTTAGGTAGCTGCTCTTCAATTACATTTGGAAGAGATGGAAACCATGTTGAATAAAAAGACAAAACAAATTAAAGATATGGCTGAGGCGATGGGAACACAAGCTAGAGAGATACATGACCTCAAGAGCAGGTTTGGTGAGAATACACATGGCAATTGACTTGCTGGATTATGATCATATGTTTAGCTTTTGAAGAAAGTGCAAACAGTCAAAAAGTTTTCCAAAGTTGTTCTAAAAATATCCACTGAAACCATCTGGCTTGGAAATTTCTTTTTGTAGAAGTTTTTAAATCACAAATTCCATTTCTTTAATATTTAGGACTATTCAAACAATGCATTACATGTTGGGGGAACTTGGGTAGTTGGTGTTTTTTAAGAAATGGATCCATTTTCTCTGTTTTTATAACTTATGTGCACAAATTTGCTAATAGGACTTCTTATTTTCCTTTTAACAGCTGCAAGATTTGTAGTTATAGTATTGTCATCTCTCTTTGTTTTTGATAATTACATTCAGCTCTGAAGTCTACTGTTTCTGATGACATAACAAGAACCTTCTTTTCTGTGTGTATGCATATATGTATGTATGTGGTATGTGTGTATGTATATGTATATCTATCTTTTGTCTTCTCCAGTTATATGGCTGGCATTTTAATTCTCTTAATACTATATTCTGATTAAAGTTATGAATTTATAAAGTCTACTTTATCAATATCTACTTTCATGTTTGCAAACTTTTATTTAATGACTGACAATAAAATTATGCTGAAATCTTTATATGGTTTCCTGCATGCTATTTTAGTGAGGTTCCAATATTTTGTTCTCACTGTAAAGTTCTCTGATAAATAATTCAACTGGGAACTCTCATATTATGCATAAAGACCAGGTACATCCCAGTTGACAATTCTAGCTTAGATTCTTTTGGCTAAAGATAGCAAATTTAATATGCTCTATTCACTACCGGTGGTTCTCAAAATTTAGTTATGAATAAAAAAGTAGATTCCTAGTCACAACACAACATAGTAATAATTAGATTTCAGACACTGTGCTAGAAGATTTGTGTGGGTTTTCTCATTTAATTATTACAAAAATCCCATGAGGTATTTGTTATTATTAGACCCATCTTCTTCAGACTAGGACAGCAAGTCTAAAGAGAAATTCCATAATCTTAGTTTTTAACAAGGACTCTAGGTGATTCTATTTTAGGTGGTTAGGGATATGAGGTAAGTTATATCATACTGCCAACACTAGGATTATTAACATATGAATGATATATATATGAATATATGATATACAGTATATTATCATGTCAAAATATTTTACTGTCTCAGGTTTTCTAGATTCCTGTCTGTAGGTTCAACTAATAATCTAAGGTGCTGCAGAAAGCTATATATTTGTACAAAGATAAGAATGATGCATTCCTTTAATAAAGCATTTCATTATGAGTCCAATAGAGGAAAATATTTCTTTATCCTTTAACTAACTATACTGTATATTCAAACAATTTGTAAATTGTTTTTGATATTGAACTTTATGATATTGGGCATACAATTTAATAATAATTTAAATTTATTTTAAACTGATCATTGTCCTTGTCTGGACATACCTCAAACTCCTTGGTTCCTAATTAGCATTGAACTGCTGGATAGTAACTATATTACATTAATCTTCTTAGAATGCTTATTTTGCTTATGAACAGGCCATGATCATAAACTAGTTTCTAAAACCTAATTGTTGCTTAGTTTTAAGTTTTTCAGCTGTGTATCTTTTATTTTAAAGTAGTTGCAAATTTTAAAATCTGATTTATTTTTCTCAAAAAACAAGCAAAAGTCCCTTGCACTTTTATTATTATTTCTGTTGGGAGCCTTTATTCATTCCTTTTAGAAATACTGAAGTCCTCTGAAGAATGAAGTACCTATGTAGGTTTTTTTTTTTTAAATATTTTAGTGAAATATTTGTCTTAAGAGCTTTTTTTGAGGAGCCAAGAGCAACAGTTTTAGATACAAGACTGCTAAGCATATCCAACAAAGTAGGCTGTCTTCAGGTCTCAGATAATTATTTACAATCAGACATAGAGATGAAATTACTTCTGTGAAGTTGATTGGAAGAGAAGATATCTATAGCTTCTTTTGAGTCAAGATTATGTTTAGAATTGGCAACTAGGTTGAGTCTTTCTCCTTAATGAAAACAGCAAAGCTCAATATTTAGGTAAAATGTTTATAAGGAGAAATAAAAATAATATTCTAAGTAAATGCATAAATACATTTTTCAAGTTAAGTTTTTCAACTTGAAGGAATTTCTAAAGAGTCTAATAAAATCAGAATCTAATAAAGTCATGATGGATTTTTTAAAATGTCCTAAGCTTCCTTGGGGGCAAATGAAGCTTCTTTATGGGAAGAGTGTCTGAAGAGAAAATGCAGAAGTGGATATTGAAGTTTACCACCCAAACTTCTGATGAAAGGCCCATGATCAGGGCACTCACAATTTATTAAATAATTTATTCAAGGAGATTTTCAAAGCTTGACAAAAAGTGACATATGGTAAATGAAAAGAATGCTTTCCTCAGTTTAAATGCACTGTCAGAAACTCTATCACAACCTCCATTTTTCTTCATAACTCTCTAATACTTGCTCTTATGCATCTTTTCCATTTTCATAATTACTGGATGAGAATAAGAACATATATTGTAAAACCCTTATTCTCCAGTTCCACTGTTCTCAAACACAGGAAACCTTTAACTTCTTACTTTTTACTTTTGTCTTGTCCCTGCACAAGTCTTGAACAAGGCGGGGGGCGTTTCTTTGTCAATCTTTGTGTCCTGCACATCTGGAGTAATACAGTACCTTTCTGCCTTGATATCTAACATTAGTTTTTAGTTTCTGTTGTGTTTATTCTTTCTTTGTTTGCATATCATTGTTTTGGCATTAGATGTTTAAAATCAAACTCAGTTTACAGGAAAAAGTCCATTTTATGGGAGCAAGATACTTAATCTTTTTTCACTACTTTGTCTCCTGCAAATATAGCACTTCTTTCTTCATAGTCAGATGACAATATTTGCTGAAGGAATCAATAAATAAACCAGTGAATATTAGTATTAGTTTTCTGTTTGTGCCTTTGCCTTTTGGGGCAGAGATCCTATATTCTGCTATGAACACTGATTATTCCTGTCTTTTCAAAACTTAAATCTTGCGGGGTCCCGCCCTGCAAGGATCGTGAGATTTCCTGAAAGAGAGACGGATAGGTGAAAGACAAAAACATTATACTCGGACACCTGCTTCCTGAACAGATGACAATTTAATGTTAGCTAAGGGAAAGCTTTTATACCATTTGTAAAGAGGCAAGACAAAGAAAATTCCTTCACGTACATATCCTCTACAAGTTACCACCATCTAGTGGTCTTAGCAACAAACAAGCCAAGAACCGTATAAACATTCAGACAATGAGTCTTATTCATAAGTCCAAAGATGATAATTTTAGTCCAAAGTCCCGAATTACAGTCCTTGAACTGTCTCCAGAAAGTTTCCAAGTGTAAAGTTCTTCATGTAGCAGTAGTTTTCCTCCTGGGGCTTTATGGCCTTCAGAGTTCTGTAATCGCCTTTCTTGTCCAGGTGTCTTTGTTACTTTTCTCTTATCCTGCAGTGCTTGTTTCTAAAGAAAACTCAAAAGAAGCTTTTAGTAATGTTTCCCAGGCCCCCAAGGTTGCTTTCTGTCTTTAGCTAATTTATCATAAAAGTGTCTGATTAGTATATTATGAGTTCAGTGAAAACCCACTCTATAAACATTAACTTAGAGTTTTAACTATTTAATTAAGTAAAAACCTTAAAGATAATCTTTATCCTAAGTCAGTGAAAACAGTGTTATAAATCACCTACATAACTCCTATATAAGTGTTAGAACTTATAATGAATTTATAATGAACTTACTATAAACTTGTGCTTCTATAAAACTTTATGTCTAAACACTAAACTGCATAATTCTAAATCAAATAAGGAGTGAATATACTAATATCATTTTTTATTCAAGCAATATCTAGTAACTTATAACCAAGTGAAGGAAAGCATTCTGGATGTGCTTCAGAGTTTAACCCTTGCATATGTTAGAAAAGACCAAGTGGCATAGTGGGAAAATGGAAAAATGAATCATGACATTCTCAGGTTAGCTGTGAGTACTTCGCATAAACATGCCATCTTCTTCTTCCACGACTGCACAGAATTTCTTCAGCTGTAGCAACAGCAAAGGTGGAAGACAGAAGGGCCTCAGCTGCCCGGACTCGCTTTGTGACCGGGGGTCCTCAGCGCACCTGGACTTTGTCAATCAGGCGGGCCTCCAAGGCTGGCTCCCAACAAAATCTCATTTTTCTCGCCTCTAAATTCTGTTGAAAGTTTTGTACCAGACAGAATAAACTACACAAAAATATTCATCTCATATAAAATATTGTTATGAGTTTGTAAATTCTGTTGTAACACTTTAATTTCCAGATTAGATACCCAAGGGCATCAACTAGCTAGGGTTAAATATAAGTTTGCCTTGTTCTTTTGAAGTATATAAATTGCTGGAACATAAAATAGTGGAAGGAGGGTGGTTTTGTAATAAACCACATCAGGATTTCAATATTGGCTCTGACTTTGTGATTGTGTTGTGTCCATAGGCAAGTTTCTTCATTTGATTCAATAAAAAAATAATTGATTGTGTGCTTCAATTCATCAAGCAGTGTAACATAACCCAGGGTTATGAAGATGTAGTCTTTACCTCAGAGAGTTTGCTATGTAATCGGAGATGGTTAAACAAATGAAGGGTTTTAAATGCAGTAATAGTAATTGAACAGGGAATTTTAAAAGGTCAAAAGAGGGGAATATTACCCAGCCTTAGGAACTTCCTTGTTGAAATTATATCCGATATGAAAATTTCAGCTAAATATAGCCTAAATTAAAGCATTTCTTGCTACCTCCTGGGCTAGTAGCACTCTAGTTTAGTCTAAGCCATCACCACCACCTAATCTTACAAGAAAGGGCACGTTCTCTCTGGTTCTAATTTGTTGGCCTATATTATATTATCAGCACAACAGACATAGTAAACTTAAAAAAGTAAGTGAAGTTATTTTCCTTTTTAAAATTTTCCAGTGGGTTTCCCCTATACTTACAATCAAGGCACTATTCCTTATCATGACCCACGTGTCTTTGGCAAAGAGTGCTTGACTGCTTTCTAAATCCCCATCTCCATGGGTATACAACTAGAAGGTGTGTACAAAATTTCCTTTCAGCAGTTTGTGGCCTCACAAATGTGTTAAGGTGATGAATTTTAGCAGAAGGTGACCTTGGAGGTTATGTGTTAAGGATTTCTGGATATCTCAAAGTTGTTATGGAACAGTGACACTCCCCATGCCTCCAACATTGGCCTGTTAGAAAAACGGACTTCCATTGTATTGTTATGGATGTTTTCATTTTACCTGTGAAGTCTTCTGGCATTAGTTTAACTAACGTGGGGCCCCACTTTATGTTTTCCCTGCTAATATCTTTGTCTCATTCCCTACCACCGGTAGACGTAGTCACACCATTGTAGTCACATTGGTTTCCTCTTCTATGTACTTTCAGTATGCCAAGTTTGGTCCTTTTACAGGGCTTTGTACTTACTCTCTTTTCACCAAGAAATGAAGATATTGTAACCAGCTTAGCCTTTATATATTTATTTATTCAAAATGGTTTAATAAGTTCCAAACCAATATAGTATATTATACTGGGTATAGTAATTGTCAGGCATTGTCTCACTCTTTTTTTTTGGTTGAGTTGGAGTTTCACTCGGTCGCCCAGACTTGAGTGCAGTGGCTGCTCCCGGCCACGGCAGCTTCGCCTGTTGGGCTCCGGTGATCCTTCTACCTTAGCCTTTCGAGTAGCTGGAATTACAGGCATGCACTACCACGTCCGGCTGATTTTTTTTTTTTTTTAATTTATTATGGAGATGAGGTCTCGCTGCCCAGGCGGGTCTCGAACCCGCAGGCTCAGGCTATCCACTCACCTCAGCCTCCCAAAGGCACGGGATTACAGGCTGAGCCACCAAACCCAGCTATTGTCTCACTCTTTATGGAGCTTATGTTCCAGTGTAGAAGATAAAGGCAAAAACAAATCAATTTAAAATATAATAAGTGGCTTTCCCACTTTGCCAGTAAAGTATTCTGTGGAAAAAAGTGTTTTGCATTCTGTCCCAATATTTTCATTTCATGTAGGATCAGAAAATGAGAGAAGATCCAATGGTGAGGATAAGCCGAGCATGATAGAGCTGGAATTTATCAAGTCAAAGGAGAAAGAGTTGGAAATTAAGTCTCTAATTTTAGAATTAATTTAGAATTCTTTCCAACGAGACCACCTGGCTGTATAGGATTAGCTTTCTACTCTAGAAAGAGTCTGGAATGAGGGCTTCCTTTAAGTGGTAACACACCATGGTGTCTCCACACCTCTTTACCAAAAAAAGCCATCATGTATGTTTATTGGATGTCCTAAATGTTATAATCCAAGATGCCAAAGCTAATCTATAGCGAAAATTTGTATTGGGAAGCTATCTCTAGGTAAGAAAAAAAACCCCTGCTATTTATGGAAACAGAAAAACCAGAATAAAAAATAGAAGTGAATATAAATGTAAATTTACATTTTCCAAATCAGACTTGACTGCACCTTTGTCTGCATGGGCATGATATCTCATTCTGCCTTCTCTGCTCATCATTTATAGACTTGCCTTTTAAAATGATTATAAACAGTCTGCTACTTGAGGGCCTGGACTATAATGTGAACTTTATAAAATTGTGGATTTCCAAGCAAAGTATACCACACATAATAGATCCAAATTATTTATTGAAATGAATGGTATTTAGTAAAAAGTATTTGTCCATATTCTTTAAAACTCCTCAACTCAATTTTTTCCCCTCTACGGTATTTAATTGAAACAGAAAAAGTAAAATAAAACCTCTTATTCTTTAGACTCCTATTTTCCTCATGGATATGTTAAATATATATTATATAGTATAATATTCTTTTTTGTGTGATTCTGTCTGCCAGTGTGTATGTTAAATTAAGCAAATACTGTCCTACTGTGCATAGAAGTTACAGGTGCAGGACTTTAGTGCATAAACACATGTAAGGGAATTGTGATACCCAGTGGTTTATTTGAAATATGTGCACTTTCCTATAAGGCTTGAAATAGGATGTAATGGCATTCAATTAATAATGTAGATTTCGAGATGCAAATTAAAACTATACTGAGATACCACCTAACTCCAGTCAGAAGGGTCATCATCAATAATTCAAAAAATAACAGATGCTGGAGAGAATGTGGTGAAAAGGGAACACTTCTAAACTGTTGGTGGGAGTACAAACTAGTACAACCTCTGTGGAAAACAGTGTGGCGATTCCTAAAAGTTTTGAAAATCAACCCTCCATATGACCCTGCAATCTCCCTACTGGGAATATATCCAGTAAGGAAAGATACCTTCACACGTATGTTTATCGCAGCATTGTTCACAATAGCAAGAATATGGAACCAACCGTGCTGCCCATCAAAAGAGGACTGGATTTTTTAAAAAATGTGGTACATATACACAATGGACTATTATGCAGCCATAAGGAAGAACAAAATCATGAACTTTGCAGTAACCTGGATGGAATTGGAGTTTATAATACTGAGTGATCTTTCAAAGAAACAAAGATCTGAGTATCACATGTTCTCACTCATAAGTGGCCCTTGAACAACTACCTTAATATTATAACAAAAGGATTGACAGTAGCAGGAAGCAGCAGGGGGAGAGGGGGATGGGGAGGTGGGATTGACAGTTGTAGATATCTGCCTCGGGGGGGCACACCTCATCAACAAGGGTAACTGCACAATGAATATTTGTATACCTAACCCTGAATTGCACCCCACAATTTAAAAAAAAGTAAATAAATAAATACATACATAAATAAGAGCCTAACATTATGAGGAATAAACACCTATTTTCACTTCATCTCTTCTTTTACATTTCTACTTTGACAGTATTGTCTTATTTTCCACCCCAATTCCTAATAACTATTAATGTATTAACAAGAATTGTGGCGCCACCTGGGTTTGATGAGGATTTCCTACCATGAAGAAAGTTCTCAGATTGTCTAGAAATAATATGAAAACTAGTTATATGTATTAGTGACTATAATGGTGGTGATCATGATAATGGTGATGATGAATAAAAGTCCCTTTTCATGAAGAATATGTTAAAGATAAGGTCAATGATGCATGTATTAAAATATCTTGAATCAATATATTAATAAATCCAAGGTGAAAGAGAACTTTAAGATGAAGAATGTTGTAAAAATTATCAGTAGCTGCAGATAATTTAGGTAATAATCAATAAGGAAAAGTTGTTTTCATTGCAATTAACTACAAAGCCATTAGTGACCATGGCAAGAAGAGGTGTTGTGTAGTGAAAACAGAAGCCAGGAGCAGTCCCCTGGGGGACATGTTACAACCTAAAGTGTGACCCTGTTCTGCTATCGTTATTGGATCGTGATGACGGTCATTGCCAACCCACCACATACTTCCAGGATGGCTGCCTACACGCCTAAATGCATCTTTAGAATTTTCAATACTTTTCATAGTAAACTAACAGCTCAGGGTTAATAACTTAATTTACTTTATTGATTCTACAGTGACCATTTTCTACTGGAATGTACATAGGGCACCATAAGCCTGCATCTTTCAACCCCATAATCAACAATCTGTATTTTCCACAGTCTTTGAGATCTCCTGTCATATGTGACTAATTACTGTTTTGTACCTCCAAGAATGGGAGAAACTCACCAGGGACTCTCTCTGTGTATTTTAGTGCCTACAGAAATGTTGTGAGTTAGTATAATCAGATTGAGAATCTGAACAGCTTTAGGCATCTCCACCTAGAGTTAAGGGCTGCCCCTTGTGATCATTTTAAATAGTGGGAAAGGATGCTAAATAGCAAGCATAAAGCATTTTTAAAAAGCTGGAGTTGAAAATAGAAGAGCAGAGATAAGGTGTAACTAGAGGGGTACGTAAGAATAAGATAAGTCTCTTTTCAATATTAATAAGACTTGAGAATATGTCTCATGTTTATGATACATTAATTAGAATTGACTAAATTATTAATATCAGGAAATTATAAGTAATATATTAAATTGAAATAACTTTGCTATTTAGCTTTACTTTTCACTTTACCTGTAAAATAAAAGATAAACAAAATAAATTTTGTTTGTACAAAATGGTCTTGTATGTTCCTTGTATTTTTATATTTCTAAAATTCTGATTCTGTGAGCTAGCAACAGAGAACAGATACTCCACATTATGCAGACAATTATAACATTTACACTTTTGCCAATATAAATGAGACTGTTACCTTAACACATATAGATTCTATTAAACAGAGCTATTATTTTTCCTCTTCTGTTTTTTTCTTGAAATTAAAAATTAGGGTAAGAGTTAAATATCGTTCCCTGTGCTTCTTAACTTATTGAATTTTCTTCATCTTCATGGGAGACTACTGTTGCCTATTTAAATAATCACAGTGTTCTTAGGTTGATGATACTTGTGGTTAGGAAATTTTTATATACATTTTTTTAAACATGTTAGTGGCTTCAAAATTTTGAAGGCTTCACACAGACACATTTTGATAATAGTTTGTTAGTGTCTAGAGTAGAAATGTCAAAGTTAATAACCTGAAAATCTTTAAAAATGTTATCCGAGTAAGTAGAATCACTTAAAAATGCAACTTGATGTATGTTTTCCTTGAGAGGATTTTGTTTTTATAGTTCATTTTACTTAGTTGAAACTAATAAAGATAACCAAGTACATTTTTGTTATATTTCCAGAATTAGCATTGTAATTTTGTTTTGTTATACGTTTCTTAATGAGTATACTCATTTTTATCTGCATTTTTACAGGGCAATTAGCAAGTTACCAAGGATAAATAGCACACACACATATGAGCACACACACCCATACACACAGACACACATTTGCTATATATTTCTGATTTATTTAGTCAAGAATATAAAACTTAACAAAGCAAAAGTAGTTGTAGTCTTTTACATGATATTTGTTTCCTACAGGATATAATTGCTGCAGGTAACTTGTCCCTTTCATATAAGATCCAAAATTTTTCTATACCATGATATTTTATAATTAGGTTTACAGTGTATTGCACAACAACCAACATTACCTATCTATATGCTTCCATTTGAATATTTTTATGCAAGTATTCTGTGCTGATTCTTATATATTCTCAGTTTCAACCGAGATACAACCTTATTCAGGGAATACTTGAATAATATTTCTACCTTCTTATGCCAGTTTCTCAGCAAACCTATTTCTTCACATAGTCATATATCGTATGTGCACACATCTTCACACTTGTACAAACACACACTGTTCAGTATGTAGATTCATCTGTCTCTCCTGGCTGACAAATAGTTAAAAAGGCAGACTTTTTATTACATTGAAATACAGAGTTGGAGGACTAGTCGTATACCTCATACACTGAAGAAACCAACTTTGGCATATACTGATTTTTATTATTTATATTAATGTCTACGAGAATGTGATAAGCTTTTATTTTCCTCTTTGCAGGAAAAATTTAGATCTTTGACACTAATATTACATTTCATAAAGTAACATCATGCTAGTAAAAACTTGATTTCAACATTTAAATATTTTTATCCAAAGTACTTTCTTTTTTTACTTTTCAATTGATTTAATATATAATGTTCTTTTCTAATTCTCATGAACATTTCCAGTCATTTAGCATACAATATCCTTTAAGCAATTAATTAGCACTATAAAATTTACCAAGAGGTGGAGAAAGTACAGTTTATATTTTAAAATAAAATGCTTAATTTAAGTTTAAAACTGGAATGCAGTGACATTAAAAATATATATATGTAATTTTATGTCATTATTTCTAAATCATAATGGGAAAATAATAGTGATTTTCATTATTACTGCTTTCTTAAACACTAATATATTTTTTTCTGTAAGAAAGTTTTATTTGAGGCCAACAGATTGCAAACTTTATGTATGATATATAAGAGAAACTGTAAAAAATAACATACTAAATAAACTATAGTATGTTAGTCACTTCCATAATGTATGCAATTAAAAATTGTAGTAATGTTGGATTGGAAAATAGTTCAGCTTCTATGGAAGACAGTATGGATATTTCTCAAAGAACTAAAAATCAAATTACTATTTGACCCAGCAATCCCATTACTAAGGATCTATCCAAAGGAAAATAAATTAATATATTAAAACGAAAATTGTACTCGAATGTTAATTGCAGCACTATTCACAATAGCAAAATCATGGAACTAATCTAAGTGCTCACCAACAATTGACAGGATTTTAAAAAGTGGTATATATGCACAGCCATAAAAAAAGAATGAAATCATGTTCTTTGCAGCAACATGGATGAAGCTGAGAATCATCATCCTAAGGGAACAGAATACCAAACACTGCATGATCTTATTCATATGTGGGAGCTAAATGATCACAAAGATGGACATAATAGCTGCTGGGGACACCAATAAGGAGTGAGAATGAGAGGGGGACCAGGGTTCAGAAATTACCTATGGGGTATGATGTGCATTTTCTGGGAAATGGGCCACGTGAAGCCCCTGACCCACCACTATACAATATGTCCAGAATGAACATGCATGTGTACCCCTGAATCTAAAAGAAAGATGAAAAAATTGTAGTAATGCTCATTTTAAGATAATTTTAAAATCTATTGATTTACCTATAAGCTGACAAATTAAAATATAAAAAATAGAGAAAGATAATAAAAAGCCATCCCTAGACTTCCAAAGCAAACTTAACCACAGAAATATATGGTGCAGCATGGGCTGGTTTTCAAGCCGCACATCCAAAGCTCAAGTTACATAATGGAGAAAAAATACAATTGTTCAAAATAGAGTGAGACATGACTAGAACAGCAGCACTGTGGGTCTAAAAGGTCTTAAAATCCATAAAATGAATGAACTGATAAAATGAGCCAATTTGCTATAAACTTACATACAGTATATTCTAACTTTTTAAAAAATGGAACAACATGGATAAATATTTTGGATTTTCTATATAGTTTGGTTCTGTTTGGCTTACCAGTTTAGCTTTTTGCCTAATAAACAATTCTAAAAGCAAACATTATGGTACTGATGTTATGGCATTTCTTAAAATGCCTGTGTGGATGCTATATAAATGACAGAAGTCTAATGTTGGATAGCGTCCTAATGCAAAAATTTTAAATGAAACTCAAGGACAAAGAAAATTTGAAAAACAAATTAAGGCACTTTATTTCTGCTAGAATTTTCATCAAGTATTTTTGTATTCCTTATATATGACTCTACATTTTAATTCTACAACCATTCTTTTATTTGATCATTGCTATGTACTAGATACTGTATGATTCAAATAAGACCTGTCCTCTGTAGTTCAGTGAATAGTATAGCAAAAACAAACAAAAAAAAGACTCATACATCATAATGCAGTGTCATAAATTCTATCAGTCAATAAAATATCATAGTGTTACATGCATATAAAAACAAACATGTATGTTTTGAGTTTAAAAGTTGTAAGGAAAGCTGACATTGTACTTATTTTCATGGGTAATATGGAATATGACCATAGGTAAAGACTTGGCTCAGATTTTGTAAAGTTGGGCAAAATTTTCAAGGTCACAGACTTGTGTGGAAAACAGAAAAGCCGTAGCACAATGTGGTAATTCTATATACAGTACCATGCAAATGAATGCAGATCAGAAAGAGTAACTTTAACTCATTGCTAGTTATCTTTATGTGGCAGGTCTGTCAGGCCTCAGATGAAGAATGTAAAAAAAAAAAAGTTCAGAGCATTACATTCAGCTTCATATATTTTCTGCTTGAATATTTCTAAAATGAGATCATCATCTTCCCAGAATTTCATATTCAAAAGTTGGAGTCTTTTTTGAGTCAGGCTGTTCCTTTACTATCTGTATAAATAAGGTTTCAAATCTTGTTAATTTTATTCATGTAATTTCTTAAATCTGGCTACTCTTTTTAATGTATATAGCCACAACTATAGATCATGTTATCTTGAATGTTTATTTATATAGTAGATACCATCTTAATTAGCTCACAAACCTTATTCCAGCACCTTCTTCAATGAAGTTATATGTTTCCCTTTAGTCTTTTACTTTTCCTTTACATACATAGAAGAAATAAAATAATACTATTGTTGCTTTATTTAATTTGCTTTCTATGTCAGTACCCATGGGCTTGTCTTTTTTTGCCTTTTGAACCTTTATATAATAATGCATAGTAAATGTAGACTATAGTTTATATAGCAATTTACTTATTGGGAGGTATTTTTTATTTTTTTAATTGTTTCACAATGCAATGAGACAACTAATATCTTTGTTCATGTCTCCTTAGGTACGGAGGGCCAGCCCCTGTAAGTTTTGGGGAGTCCCTTGGAAGATGTGGTGGCATCAGCGAATCTGTAGGGACAGATATTAAAAGAAAGTAAGATGGAAGAATAGATATAAAGAGGAAGAAAGAGAAAGAAAGAAAGTGGACAACTGTTCAGTGAAATGAGCAGAAGCCGTTTATTGAAAGTTACAGCAGGTATTTATCTCCAAATTTTACACAGACAGTCTCACAAGTCTTTCACATGAACACAAAGCCAGGTGCAGGAGGGGCGTCCCCCACCCACCAGATGTTTTCTCAGGTATGAGGAAGGACAAACCCCCAGATTGTCTTATTGTTCCCTTTGCTAGTTAATGCTCTTCAAAAGCAGTGCAACAACACCTACGAGCCTAATGATGTTCTGATAATCAATAACTTCTAAAGCTCACGCAATACCCATGATGACTAACTTAAATTTTATTACCTTTCTATTCTATGTTAATACTACTTACACAATGCTGCGGAAGCTCTTAATTATAGCTTAAGCCAATTCCTAAAGAATGTGGCCCAGTCCAAAGATCATGCTGGGCTCTACAGGATGTGGCCTAGTCCAAGGTTCACGGTGGGCCACATTTTGGAACAATAGACTACAATCTCTTAACAAAATGGCTATTCTAAAGTCCTATATATCTATCCTAATTTCTATGAAAGTGTCTAATTCCTGATCCTAATATATAAAGCTGATCATCAGCAACAAAGTTTCTAAAAATAAAACTCAAATATCAACTGTAAATGTACTAAGACCAAAATCACAATAGTAGAAAATGGAGACAATGAAATTTCTAAAGTTAACTGTATTCTTATTAAACCTCAAAATATCATGATTGATCATGTTTGAACTAACATGATTCCCTGACGTTAGCATGACCTATTCTACAATACTTTCTATGAATAAAATAAATTCAGTTTCTATAATAGATAGAAAAACCCTACACTAACTGTAGCTAAAGCTGGCCTAAAAGAATGCAGCCCAGTCCAAAGTATGTGCTGGGCCCTCAGGAATGTGGCCCAGCCCAAACTTTGTGCTGGGCCATTTCTGATAACTCTGGATAGTCATTTATACCATTGAAAAGCTGAAAACAGCTCTCTATAAGTATATACTAATTCTACAAATATACTTTTCAATCTTATAAAGAGGCTTGTACCATATAAAAGTTTCCCAAATGTGACCTGAATTTGAATTATATCTAATACCTAAGCCAAAACCACAGTTTATGGGAAATAGGAACAATGGGTTTCTAGAGTGAGCCATGCCTGTCACAGTCACAGAGCCTTCAGCTTAGATCAGCAGAGTTCCTTTAGGTTACTTGTGCTGCATGGTAAAAGGAGGAGGAAAATGGGGTCAACGGCTCCCGAACACATCCTAGTGGTCTCAGGGTCCACGGCCCTCCCTGATCCCTAACGCTCAGTGGGCCTCCGTGGTCGGCTCCCAACACTTGGGCATATTATCACATTTCCCTGGGATAGGTTTTGAAGTTCAGTATTGTTTCTTTGAAATAGATATTTTAATATGTCTGTGAAGCTGACCATTCCAATTAAAAAATATTAAACATTCACCAATACTTAATAATGCCAGAATTAAGCTTTTTGCCAATCTGAAGTATAAACATTGGTCCAAGTTGAATAATCATCAAATTTATTGTCTTAACAAGGAATCTTTTTAAACAAAAAAGAGGTTCTGTTCACATTTTTTTTCTGGGAAAATAGTCATAAACACATAAAGAAGCATGGTTAGGGTCAAATTATATTGGCAGCATAGTTAAAAATACATTTTGAAAATCTAAATCTTACCATTTCAATTAACTGGTGAATATATTTTATCTTTAACAGTATAAAGCCCAAATCCGTCATCTTAAGTTTGTGGTCTTTTCTATTCTGAATCTACCTGAATTGTTCTCCTAATCTCCTGCTCCATCCTTCCACTAAGTACAAATGCTCTATCACTGTGTCCTTCAGTTTCTCTGGCCCCTTCGGCTCCTCTTGTGTCTTGTTTTCCCTACCTGTTTTTGTATCTGTGGATGCGCTCTATTTCCTTAAAGGAACATCTCTTTTTTAAAAAAATTATTGTAGAGATGAGGTCTCGCCAAGTTGCCCAAGCTGGTTTTGAACCCGCGGGCTCAGGCAATCCACTCACCTTGGCCTCACAAAGTGCCGGGATTACAGGCGGAGCCACCAAGCCCAGCAAAAGCCACATCTTAATTCCACTTCTTTCAAATTTTTCAAGATATCCCTATTAAGAATTACATTTTTAAAAAGTGTACGTTACCTGCTATTATTCTTCCATCTTTGTGTTTTCCTCTTCTACTCTGGGGCAATACGGCATTTTAAAATTATTAATTAATTAATCTTAGTAATTAAAATAATAGACTCTGGACTTGAATCAATTTTGCAATTTGAATCTGGGGCAAGTTGTTTAATGACTCTTGTTACTTAGATTCCTCATAGGTAAGATGGGAAAAATGGTTTCTATCTCCTAAAATTTTCATGAGGGTTAAATAAATAACACATGCAAAGTACTTGGAAACAGTGCCTGATCTATATATATAAGTAAATATTAAGATTTCTCCTAAATATTGTTTTTTCCCAGAAGTTAGGTTTTGATTTTTCTACAATTCTCTCTTGTGTTGTACACTGAAGAAACTGGGGTGAATTTATAACCTGTGCTTTTGAATTAGCTCATCAGCAGAATGTAGATTAAAACTTTAATTACTGAGTAGATCTTGATCAGGTTGATATCTTGGATCCACTACTAGATAGTCGTGTAAACTTCTGACCACATGTTGTTGTTATTGTTTCTTCCTCCATTCTAAAATGCAAATAATAAAAATGTCTACTTTGTAAGATCACAATGATAATTAAAGTATGATAATTTAAGTGCCTAGCATAATCCCTAGCAGAAATGGGTTAATTAAAGTCAACTACTGTTAATGCACTTTACACACTATAGTTCCAGTTTTCTAGGTGGAAGATCTCTTTGCTCACTCTATTCAACCAAGCAACAAATAGATGAAAAGTAACTAGAGTTTAAATTTATGTAATAAATAAAATCGTTTGTAATATTATGAAGCAAAATGTAGTAATTTAACAGAAGTTTTTCATATGTGTTTTTATGTACTAAATCCAGTAATGATTGATTTCCCCTCAGGTTTTTGGACAGTACCAAATAAAACATTCAAAGGAAAAACTAATTCCAAATGATACTTCAGAAAGCTTCCTGAAATGTTTTTCTTATTTCCACACTATCACAAGAAATTTAAGTAATGATGTTTCTTTTGATGTTGTGTGCTTGTGATGTGTGTTTCTTAGCTAAATAAGGCATTATCTTTAAGTGAAAAAGATATTTTGCTTCATAATCATGAATTAATTTTAGAAATGGATTTTTGAAATACATTAGTATTTAATTATTAAATATTATTTATTTAAAATTATTATAAATGCATTTTTATATATTTGACAAGTTATTGATTATTGCTATAAATTTATTATTGTACAATTGCTATAATATTATTAAAACTTAAACACTTATTTTTATGCTTTGAAATACAACAGCATGTCTTTACATTATCTTCTATGGAAGAGTAAAGTTAGGTTTTGAGGAATGGCAGTGATAGTTTTGACATAAAATTATTCAACCCTTAAAAGAAATTTTTTAAAGGAAAATAGTCATAGAATATTTTAATATAGGATAGGGTAAAATTGACTGTAATCTGGAACATCTAAGTCCACAAGAAAAAATGTATCTGTTTGAACTTATATAACTAGAGTAATATAATAAATATATATTTAATTGATTTTTTCCTAAAGTATTATATTGTGAGATTCATTTAAGTTACTAAAGTAGCAAGATAGTGCTCATTTTAATGGCTACAATATAAATAGATATTTCAATTGTTCCCATTTTGTAGTTATATGGGTACATATGGATGTTATAAACAATCAATGCAAATACATATTCTTTCTCTGAAGTAGGGAATTCCTTGCTAATGGAATATGAATATGGTCCACTTCAGTTGATAATGTTGAACACTTTTCAAGGTAATTGCAGCTATTTGTTCACCTATGAGAAGTTTTATGAGAGTTTGGGTTACTACATAATATCAAGAGTTGGTATTATATCAGTATTTTCAACTTCAGTCATTTTGTGAGATATGCAAAGGTGTGAAATTGAGGCTTTAGTTTAATTTACTTCACAAGTAATGGTTTTGGCTCTTATTTGTAATGTCTTTAAAAATCTGAATATACTTTTGAAGAACAATTTCACTGGGTATAAAATTCTAAGTTGGTGCTTTGTTTTGTTTTGCTACTAACACATGAAATATTTCACCTAATTCTCTTCATGTTTGTGTGGCTTCTGATGAGAAGTCTATATAATTTGCTTAATTTTGCCCCTCTCTAGGTAAAGGTCCCCTCACCCCTGTTTCTCAAGATTATCTTTTTCCCTTTTGCTTTCTTCAGTTTAAATATAACAAGCCTAGGTGTAGATTTTTTTAAAAAAAATATTTACACTGCTTGTTGTTCTATGAACCTCCTGGTTCTGCCCCTTGGCTTCTGCCTTAATTTTGGCAAATTTTCAGTCATACCACCCTTCTACTTATGATATTCAAATTACAGATAGGGTTTATAATATCTAGCATTTTCTTAACATTGTTTCTTAGAGTTCCTGTCTCTCTGCTTACATTACCCATCTGTTCCTTCAGAGTTTCTCCTTGTTCCATTAGTCTTTAACATAGTAATCATATATCTTTTAAATTCCCTCAGTAGTTATTTTTAGTTCCAATGTTTATGTCATATTGAAGTCTGAATCTGTTGCTTGCTTTGTGTCTTCACACCGTGTTTTTCTTGTTTTTTAGCATGACTTGTAATCTCTTGTTGAAAGCTAGACATTATGTATTGGATAATTAAAAGAAATAAATAGGTCTTTAGTGTATAGTTTTATGTTAATCTGGTCTGAAGTGGAGCCTGTTTAATCTTTGCTTTAGCTGCAGGTTTCAGAGTCTTTACATTCCATTCATCTCCTTGATTTTGCCTCCTCTGCTTTCTTTGGGCTTCCCTAAGAACCCCTCCTTAGACAGAGTCTACATCCTACAAAGATCTTTCTGCAATCCACTGTTTTCCTCCCTGTTGTTATGGTGGTAATGTTGAAAGAAGGATACATGTCCTAAATCTTCTTAAATCATTTTTTATTGGGACTATTTCCCTGGATTACGACTTTTACAGTTGTTTCTTCACTTCCTACCCCTTAGGTGAGACAGGAAGGCTAGAGGGGTCTAGAGGACAAATGCCTTTCCCCAGTTGGTATAAGGCTCTGCTAGTCTTTTTGCCTGAAGTATAGGTCTTTGTGTAGGCTCTGGGTGTATTTCACAGAAACTACTTTTGTCCTTCCTCTCCGAAGTCAAAAGGGGTAATGCTTGGCTCTACACTGTAAAAACTTGATGGGGTTTCTGGATATAATACGTAAATAAGTTTTGGTGCCCACAAAAGACTGTGGACACTGGGGATTTTTTTTATTCTTATGCTAGTTCATACTCAGAATAAGCAATTTTTCAAAATGACCATTTAGTTTTCTCACCAGTTTATGGCTCCAGCTGCTTTTCCTGCAGGGGAGCAGACATGAGGGTCAACTCCACATTCCCCTCAAGCTCCGCATTTTGAGTTAGTGGTATGTCTTTCAGCCTCAGTTTCCTGATGGATTAAAGTCAAGATATTTTCCATTTTTTCTGTAGTTTTCTTGTTACAAGCATGAGAATGACAATTTCTGAAGTCTTTGGATGTGAAGCTGAGATAGGAAGTTGATTGGTAAATTTTAACAATCAGAAAGTTTATATTGTCCTTAAATGTTTTGACTATTGTTATTATTAATTTTTTAAAATAAGAAAATAAATTTATTTCTTACAGTTAAGAAGGCTGAGAAGTTCAAGGTTTCAATGTTGAGGGGCTATATCTGGTGAGGACATTAGTGCTGGTGGGGACTCTCTGAAGAGTCCTGAGGTGGTGTAGGGCATCACATGGCCAAGGGGCTGAGTATGCTGGCACAGATCTTCCTTTCTCTTATATGAAACCACCAGTCCCATTCCCATAATAAACTATCATTCATTAACCCATGAATCTATTAATCCAAGAATGGATTAATCCATTCTTGAGGGCAGAGTCCTCATGAATCATTAACTTCTTAAAGATCAGACCTCTCAATACTGTGTTTTGGCTATTTTAATCTTTCTATGAACTCTAGTTTACTTGCTTACATGTTTGTGTTTGCATATATGTGTTCTGTAAATAACTAATACACATTAAGTTCTGATTTAGTAGAGTATGACTATTCAGCATGAAATCTTGAACTAGTTTTCTTATTTTATTTTGATTTTGTATTTTTTGCAAGTTGTTTTATTTAAAATGCCAACTATTAAAAAGTCACTAAAATTTACTGGACAATAATCTAGGCAGACATTGTTTTACAAAAAAGAAGGAAAGCCCAGAATGTCATTCTTTATAGAGAGCCCACAGTTCTGTTTTATTCAGAGCAAATAAAAAATAAACTTTGGATCATACTAGAAGAAATTCAGCCATGGATTTGGAATCTGTACTCAAACCACACATGCAGTGAGGACAATATTCTGCTCATACAACTGACTGGGTTGCTGCATTCATCTACTGTTTGTCTAATAGAGCAGTGCAACTAGTATTTGGAACAATCCTTACAGTGTTACAGTGTCAGGCACAACATTTGGTTCTCTTTGTGTATCTGGGTTTACTTCTTTCCTTTCCTCCTTTCCTCTTTTCCTCCTTTCCTCTTTTCCTCTTTTCCTCCTTTCCTTCCTTCCTTCCTTCCTTCCTTCCTTCCTTCCTTCCTTC
>NW_007258432.1:592503-602833 GCF_000164805.1 Carlito syrichta | reverse complement strand
CTTTTTTTTGAGTTGAAGTCTCACTCTGGCACCCAGGCTGGAGTGCAGTGGCACGCTCCAGCCACCGCTGCCTCGACTTGCGGGGCTCTGGCAATCCTTCCGCCTCAGCCTTCCAAGTAGCGGGAACTACAGGCGCGCTACCATGCCCGGCTAATTTTTTATTTATTGTAGAGACGAGGTCTTACCAAGTTGCCTGGGCGGGTTTCGAACTCTTGGGTTCAGGCAATCCACTCGCCTTGGCCTCCCAAAGTGCTGGGATTACAGGCTGAGCCACCTTACTTATTTTCAGTAAAGTCGTTTTTGATATAGAAGGTCTTGCAAATTTCCCCAGGAATTTTCCCCTTGACATATTGGCAACAGTCTTGCATGTAACATGAAGCGAACAGTTGATGTCTAAGTAGTTTGCAGCCATAACAAGTTCAAAAAAGTGTTCCTTGATCAATTTACAGGAATTCTTGGTTCCAAACAGGGATATCATCTGTTCGCTTTTCCTTGTTCTCATTATCCTCAGAAGGAGTAGAGTCATCCCTGTGGTGGGTGTGCCACTGAATTACCTTAATTTTTTTTTTTCTGCATTGACATTTGGGAGAGGAACTGGGTCATCATTTCCTTCATCATCCATTCCCAAATCTTCCAACATGGTCTTGTTAGTCACAAGACTAACAACTTCCACATCAACTTCAAATATCTCTCCGTCAGCACTCTGCAACTTATGCTAGGTCTCAAGAAGATGGCTAGTGGAGGAGACTAATGAGAGCTGGACATCAGCACAGCATGAGGAAGGCAGAGGACAAGGCTACTCTATTTTCTTAACTTACATTTTATTTTATTTTATTTTTTCTCTTTTTTTTCCTAGTGGGAGTCTCACTCTGTCGCCCAGACTGGAGTGCAGTGCTTGCTCCCGGCCACCGCAGCCTCAACCTGCTGGGCTCCGGCGATCCTTCCGCCTCAGCCTTCCAAGTGGCTGAAACTACAGGCGCTACATTTTATTTTAAAACTATTTTGAAGTGCATACATCTCTTTGTGGATTACTTACTAATTATGTATGTGCATCTCTGAACATTTTAATATTATATATATTGAGCATATAATTAAAATAATCTAGACTAGTTCACAAGAACCATGATCTTATCATATTTAATCACATGTTCATAAAAAAAAAATATTCTTTTCTCATACACTGATGAGAAGAGAAATATGTAAAATGTTATTAGAGATGATAACCAGTATATGGTAGGATTAATTCGGGGGTTGTTACATTTATATATACTTTTGCTAAGATAATGTAGTCTTTGAGTTCCAAATAATGGTCATGAATAGAGTGAAATATGTTATTTTACATATGTCATCAAGTCCTAACCGTTTCTCAAAAACTTTGCCAAATGATTGCTGTGTACTACTTCATTTAAACAATAGTGACTACTCTCTCTATTATTATCTCCATTTACAATGCATTAAAGAACATTTTAGCAGGGCTCGGTGGCTCGGCCTTGTAATCCCGCGCTTTGGGAGGCTGAGATGAGTGGATTGCCTGAGCCTGCCGGTTTGAGACACACCTGGGCAACTTGGCGAAACCTCATCTCTACAATAAATAAAAAAACTAGCCGGGGTGGTAGCATGCTCCTGTAGTTCCAGCTCCTTGGAAGGCTGAGGCGGAAGGATCGCCGAAGCCCCGCAGATCGAGGCTGCGGTGGCTGGGAGCAGCCACTGCACTCCAGTCTGGGCGACAGAGTGAGACTCCAACTCAAAAAAAATAAATAAATAAAGATAAAAGAAACTTACGTTAATATGATAAAATACATATCCCAAACCAAATGTAATTTTTTTTTGTTGTAGGAGTCTCACTCTGTCACCCAGGCTGGAGTGCAGTGGCATGCTGACGGCCACCTCAGCCTCCACCTGCTGGGCTCAGGTGATTCTTCTACCTCAACCTTCCAAATAGCTGGAACTACAAGCATGCACCAACATGCCCTTTTTTTTTTTTTTTAATTTATTGTAGAGGTGAGGTCTCACCAAGTTGCCCAGACAAGTCTCGAACCTCTGGACTCAGACAATCCTCCCACATGCTGGGATTACAGTCCCAAATGTAATTTAATACTTAATGCTAAAACATTAGAAACATTTCCATTATAATCAACAAAAAATATAAAGTAACCAAAACTATACTAATTAAACTCTGGATATTTAAGACAAAATAATTAGAAACGATAAGTCATGAGATACAGAAGAATTCAAAGAAGAAGCTAATATTATTATTGATTATGAGTCAAATAGTTGTAAACCTAGACATTTAAAAGACTACCTGGAATCAAATGCACACTAGAATCATTAAGGATTTTTTTGTTTTGGCAATTGACGCTTCCTACATTTTGTTATCATCCCAAATGAAATAAATATCTAGGGGCAGGGTTTCAGCCTCTACTCTGTTGTTGGTTTTTAGTTTTCATTTTAGGTTTTAGATTATTTGCTTGCAAATTTTCTTTCTTAAGTTTCTCTAGTTATTTGGAACAGCAGAGATGATTAATAATCATCATTCTGAAAATAGAATGTAAATATCAAAACAGGGAAGACGAAATTATTCTGTCAAAGACTGAGATCACTTTTGATTTTTCACATTACACCACTTAAATGGCTTTATTAAATAAATAAGATAAATGTATTAGTGTCATTTCCAAACCAAACTGAGAAAAAAGTTTACACATGTCTTACTGTTTAATAGTAGGATAAAAATTCTAGCAAATTATTAACATTTAATGAACATTGTTTTGTCAGAACCTAAATTCTATGCAGTATGATATTTGCATCAATGTTTAAAGCTATTTAACAAGAATTAAATACTTATGCTGACTACACTATTGATTTATCAACACTTATGGCAACATTTTAATATGTCTTACACAGAAATATACAAATTTTTGCTTTTTATACATTCTTAAAACTTTTATATAATATTGCTATAGTCCCTGAAACTATGTCTTCATATCCTATAACTTTTATTATCCCACTAAAGATTTATTGTCAAGCGTATGCCATACAAATTTCAATTATATTTTTCTTTATTCTTTTATCAATATCACATTTTAAAAAACTAGTTTAGAATGGATATTAATAACATTTCTATTTTTTAAATCAGTCATAAATCTGCTTTTCACCCAAGTGTCTTGAATTAAATACCCTCAAGGTGTACTCAGTGCAGAAATACACATTGTTCTTTAAAATCAGCAATGCTCTTGAGACAAAGTGCTTTTTCAAAGAATGTAATTTTATTTGGAGTTTTGAATGAGCATTGTTTTTGGACCTTATGAATTATTTTTGCAAAAGTTTTGAGGCTTATAAAAGATAATCTGAATAAAAAAATCTTAAAAATACTTGTAATACGAATAGTTCAAAACTATGTTGATGCATAAGCCTGGGCTCTATTTAGATCAATTCTCTAAAACCTTCTTCTAGCTGTGCTCCATCATTCTGACTTTTCATCTGATTATAGCACATTATTTAGATGAATATGCTCACATATCTAAAACTGGCATAGCATTGGACATATCTATAGGAGAGAAATCCTTTAGGATTGAATGAGTTTTCTTACTAATATACTCTCATAGTTATATCTGCTTCCCTACATGCAGAAAGTGAGGAAAAAAAATCTCTGGGGTGAAATTTTCCTCTAGAGTGTTAGCCATAATTCAGAGAGAAACTGCCACTTGTTCAGAGTTCAAGACTTAGGGGAATAATTTCTACCTGAAGAGTATTTTCCCTCCTTCCCTCTCACCAGTGGTACTGTTGACATCCACATGTAATAGGAAAGAGGAAGTATACACCAGAGGGATATGGGGACATGGGAAACAAATAACTGTCTTCCTCCCCTAATGTGAAAAATTTTTGAATCTCTTTTATTCTTGCAATCACCTTTCCCAGAACCTGTCCCATATACCAGTTTCAAGTAGTTTTCCATGGAAAATAGTTATGCATGGAGAAATATCAAGGGAAAACAATGTGGAAAGTCACATAAAAGAAAGTTAGGCAGCAAGCCATAATCCTTACATTCAATTAAAGCAGCTATGACTAACAAAGATAAGTTAGATCTTAGACTATTCCAATTTAAAAAAAAATACTAAATAATGTCTTCTTCATTATAATGTATAAAATATTATGTTCCTTTCCAAATGAATTCAAAATGACAATGGAGCTAGAATCACAAATGTTGATGTTTATAGGCCACTTCTAAGTAACATTAAGACAAAGCTGAATTAAAGAATAAATACTATTGTGATGGTTAATTTTATGTATCAACTTGGCTAGTTTATGTTTGATCAAACACTAGACATTGCTGTAAGTGTATTTTGACGATGTAATTTATATTTCAAGTTAGTTGATTTTAAGTTAAGGAGATAATCTTCCATCATGTGAGTGGGTCTTGTCAAATCAGTAAATGCTTTAAGAGCAAAAACTGAGGATTCTCCAAAAAGAACAAATGATGCCTCAAGTCTAAATAAAGTTCCTGCCTGAGTTTCTAACTTGCTAGTCTTCCCTACAGATTTATGACTTGCCAGCTTTCAGAACTGTGTGAACCAATTACTTAAAATAAGTTATCATTCATTTCCTCTCTCTCTTTCTCTCTCTCTCTTTTCCGTCTCTCCCTCCCTCTCTTTCTCTCTCTTCCTCTTTTTCTGTCCAGAGAACCCTGAGTGATAAATAGATCCCATCAACATGAATATAGGATTATAATTTTGGGGGGTAAGACCCACAGACAATATTTCAAGTATATTATTCAGTTGATTTTGTAGCCAGCAAGCCCAGCATCAACCGCCTATATACTGTTTAGGAAATATTGACCTAGTTAATTCTACCTAAAATTCATTGTGAGAACCTACATTTGTAGCTGATATTAGAATTATATTGTAGTTATAGGCTTATATTTTTTAAGCCATGACAAAGTTATGCTTAATTTAACAGTTTTAAACCTGGATATAGCTCATACACAGAAAGTGGTTTAGCAAGTCTATTTTAATTGCTGCATTAAAAGTGATTCATGGCATTATTCTCTTTTGTTATTATTTCAATAACTTTAGGGGTAAAAGTGGTTATTTTTGTTGTTGTTACATGGATATATTATATAGTCATGAAGTCCAGGCTTTACATGTACCCATTACCCCCTCTAGCGCACATTGTACCTGAGAGGTAGTTTTATTCTTTACCCCATTTCCACCCTTTCACCCTCTGAGTCTCAAACGTCCGTTAATGCCGACTATAGCTTATGACATTATTCTTAGTAGTCAAAAAGTAGAAGCAACTTAAATGTCTGTCAACTGATGTGTAGATAAAGAAATTGTGGTTTATCATATAATGGAATATTATTTATCAATGAAAAGGGATGAAATACTGATATATGCTGAAACATGGATCTATCTTGAAATCATTCTGCTAAATGAAAGAAACCAGTGACAAAGGCTCACATATTGATAAATTTCCTCTATATGAAACTTCCAGTATAGGCAAACATGTAGAGACAGAAAATATGTGAGTGGTTGTCAAAGGGTAAGGTCGTGGGAAATAGGGAATGATTGCTAATGATTAGAGGTTTCTTTCCAGGGAAATTAAAGTGTCCTAAAATTAGATAGTGAAAATGTATGCACAATTCTGTGAACAGACTAAAAACAACTAAATTGCATATTTTAAAAGGGTAATTGTATATTATGTGAATTATATTTTATTAAGCTATTATTAAAATAAAAAATAATAGAAACATTATAAGCATGAAAATTTCTAATTACAAAACATTTTACAAAACTATAGTATTCAAAATTGGGTAGTGTTGGCATAAAGACATATATATAAACCTATGGAACAGAATAGAGAACCCAGAAATAAACCTTTAAGTGTATAGTCAAGTGATCGATCTTTGCCAAGATCACACAATGGGGAAAGGACAATCTTTTTAGCAAATGGGTTCTGGGGAAACTATATAATTACATACAAAGGAAAAGAAATTAGATCCTTACCTTACACCATTTACAAAAATTAAAAATGAATTGAAAACCTAAATGTAACAGAGAACATTATCAAACTCCTAGAAAAAAACAAAGGGAAAAGAAAACATGACACTGAATTTGGTAATGATTTATTGAATATAAGAACAGGCAAAAAGAAAAAAGATAAATTGGATGGCATCAAAATTGAAAAAATATGTCTGTGCATCAAAAGAAATGACCAACAGAGTGAAAGGAAAACCAAGATATAGTTAGTAGTAGCGGTAGTGCTAAGATAGAAAATTTAAAATATGTATACATTCTAATATAGAGTTCGCATTCTAATGTATTTCTAATACTTTCTAGTGTAACACATTCACATATTTGTATGTATGTGTATTATATCTGCTTCCCATCTTTGATTATTGAAGTATTACAATACAGAGACAAAAAATGGGGAATTTTTCTATGTACCCAGCATTTTGAAAAATGTTTACCTGCTTTACTTAACACTACAAGAACTCTGTAAGAATCATAATAGTATGACAATGTATTGGTAAAGGATTGAAATTTAATGTTGTTCACAGTCATGCATATGGTAAGTTATGTAGCAGGATTTTGAATGCATTTATTCTGAATCTAGGTCCTGAGAATCTAGTCAATATAGCTACTGCCTCAGAATGCATCATCTAGTTTTCTCTTATATTCAAATCTCTGTTTAACAAGTAATAAAATTCAGAAATCTAGAAAAATGTTTCAAATACCACGTATCCCTTACCACTCACATCTAATTTGTTACTGAAACCTAAACATTAAAAATACAAACATTAATTGAATCAGACACAGTTTTAAAAAACTTTGCATTAACTTATTCAATTCATAGAAAAATTTTATAAAGTAGGTCATATTATTTGTATTATTATGCTAATGAGGGGGACTTTCCCAAACCGGAATTATTGATAAAGAATTGCGTACTTAAATTTTATGAGTACTTAACATGTTTAAACTTCATCTATCTTCAAAGTACACTCAGTTTGATAACGTACACATCTAAATAGGGATGCTTTTTTAACTGCCCAAAACAGTTTTTGAACTCGTCAATTTTGATGCCTTTTAGTGCTTCTGCCGTTTTTGCTTCTGCTATTTCAGCCATTTTTTCTTCTGCCATTTTTCTTTTGGCAAAACGTTTTCCTTTGAGTATTTTTTCACCTGGGGAAACAAACAAAAATTGCTCGGAAGGAGATCCAGTGAATAGGGAGGGTGGGGCATGGGGGTCATGCTGTTTTTGGTCCAAAACTGCTCAACACTCAGCACAGTGTGAGCAGGTGTGCTGTCATGGTGGAAGAACCAGTCAACTGTTAGCCACAACTGGGGACATGTCTTCCACAAATCATGATGCAGCCTTCTCAAACTTTCATAGAAGTCCCAATAAAAACTTTGGCTTATCGTTGGATTCAGAGGAACAAATTACAAGTGTACTTCAAGGGGTCCACCCTCCAAAAGATAATTCCAGATGTCTTTCCTCCCCTCCATCCCATAAATGACTAATCCAGTTTCAAATACTATCTACATGCTTATGATTCTCCAATCTCCATCCCCTCTCTTTTCACACAGTTCCAGACTCAATTACTTCTCTACCTTCGTGATATTTCTGATTGTGTCTTGATTCCCATATAAGGGTCCTCATTTCAGAAAATAGTACTATAATCCACATGGTTTTTGAAGCCACAAACTGAATTCTAACCTAAGTTTCTTTTTCTATCATGCCCTTGTATAATCTTTCCTCTAGACCTATATGTTACTTTTAATTCATTTTCCAAACTGCTCCACTTTGTTCTGTCCATTACTATTAACTTTGTACTTGATAATATTATGTCTCAGACATATCTTCTCTGTTGCTTTGCATTTTCCTCATTCATTCTTCACCCAACAGGCACAATCAATTTGTTTAAAACATGACAAAATCAGTTCACTCTGCTGCTTATGGTTCAATTGTTTTCAATAATACTTAGAGGAAAATCCAAACTCCTTAACCTGACTTCCAAGTCTGAGGTTATGTGACCCTTATTTGGAACAGCAGCTTATATTATTCTCTCCCTAGCTTGTCAAACATCATCCTTTCTGATCTTATTTCTGTTCCTGAAAATTTGCCACATTTCACTCAAATATTGAACTTACTTATTTATATGTCCCAAATTTTTGTCCTCATGTTTGTTGCTTGACTCCTTCCTTAACTTTTAGATTTCAACTACAATGTTATTTCTCAGAATTCTTCCCTGAGGACATAATTGACATGATCTTTATACATCATTAATATCATTTTTAGCACCTGTTTAAAATTCTGCATTATCTCTCAATTAATGTCATAATAATCCCTAAAATCAGCACAGCAAGACACTTTATGAGCTAATCAGTGTTGAACTGTCTTTTTCCGTTTCCTGTAGTTCTCTCTAGCACTGCCCTTGAGTCCAGCCAGCCCCAAAAGATAGTTCTTTGAAAACTTCCTGATTTTCAACTCTGACTGCCAGCAAAGATAACTAAAAAGATAACTAAGCAAAAGCTTTTGTTTTTGGTAGAACTGCTTTAATCAATTGGCATAAAGTTTCAGTAATGAAAGATGATTAATTTCTAGAGATCTGCTGTACAGGATTGTGCCTATGGCTAACGGCACTATATTGTGCATTTTTAAAAATTGTTGGGAGGATAGATCTCATGTTAACTTGTATATTATTATATGTTTGACATAATGTGTGGTACTTTATACATATACATCAGTATTTTTAATAAACAACAAATGAATAAATAAATCGGCAAAAATAAAAAGTATATAATCTTGAAAACTGAACAATTAAAACTTATTTTCAAAGATGAAAAGAATCTCAGTTGCCTATAGGACAATATCAAGTGGTTTAAAATGCATTCAATTATTGTAAGAATTCAATAATCAAAGATGTGGAGCAGATATAATACATAAATAAATAATACCAGAAATGTGCCACATTTGGTGAAAAGTCTAAATTAAAGGTTTCAAAAAGTTTTGACAATTTCAAAGAAAGTAAACTCAAATAAAACCAAACCGTTAAAATTAAAATGTAGAGACAATCTTGAAAGTAGGCAGAGAAGAAACATGCAGGAGAAAAATAAAACAAAAACATCTAGCTTCTTCTCAAAAACTACTTGATATCAAAATTAACAATAAAACTACAGTAATAAAGAAAATGCATTATTTTCATCATGACAGGCAACTATCTCATTTAAACTGAATCAATAAACAGAGCCAGATGTGGTCAATCAACTATCCATAAATGTACCAATGAAAATAATCAGGGAAAGAATACTATTTCTAGATTCACATAATAATAATAAAAATAAATGAACCTTGACCTCATTCTTACTCTATCCAAACAATCAATTTTAACTTGAGCATAAACATAAATAGAAGAACTAGAATGGTATGAGTTACAAAACAAAAAACTTCCAATCTCATGGTAGACAAATGAAATAGAAAAGACAAAAAAAATCAAGGAAATTAAGTTGTTTTTTGGAAAAGATAAACAAAATAGACAAACCCTTAGCTAGACTTACTGAAAAAAACAAAACAAAACAGAAGAGAGAAAATAAATTACTCAAACAAGTCAGAAGTTAAAGAAGAGATATTACAACAGGTACTGTGGGGGTTAGTACTGTGTCATTCAGCTCTACCAAACCAGGAGTCTATGGCTACCCACCAGTGTTAGAGAGTCCAGGTCAATGACAGCAACCCTCAGCAAATACTCTAGCTTGTAATAGATGGCCGCCAGTGATGCTTTTCAGAAATTCTCATTCCCTTCTTGCTGGTGCACTTTTTTTTTTTTGAGTTGGAGTCTCTGTCACCAGACTGGAGTGCAGTGGCTGCTCCCGGCCACTGCAGCCTCCACTTGCTAGGCTCCTGTGATCCTTCCACCTCAGTCTTCCAAGTAGCTGGAACTACAGATGTGCACTACCACACCCGGCTAATTTTTGATTTGTTGTGGAGATGAGGTCTCACCAAGTCGCCCAGGCGGGTCTTGAATCCACGGGCTCAGGCAATCCACTCACCTGGGCCTCCCAAAGGGCTGGATTACAGGCTGAGCCACCGAGCCTGGCCACTGGTGCACTATTAACTGCCCATTGAAGGGGATATCTTCTAGATATATCTAGGTCTCTTGGTCAGGTGCTGATTTGTCAGAGAATATACAATACCTGCTCCCAGCTGTGTTTACATAAAAAAGGCTATGTCTAGGAGAACTGGAATAATTAGGATTAGTAGGTTAATTAGAAACATATTGTTAAGAAGAGGAATTGAACCTCTGATAATAAAGTTTTAAGTTTTATGCAATTACCGG
>NW_007258432.1:538054-592483 GCF_000164805.1 Carlito syrichta | reverse complement strand
CCCAGCCACTGCAGCCTCCACTTGCTGGGCTCCTGTGATCCTTCCACCTCAGTCTTCCAAGTAGCTGGAACTACAGACGTGCGCTACCACACCCGGCTAATTTTTGATTTGTTGTGGAGATGAGGTCTCACCAAGTCGCCCAGGCGGGTCTTGAATCCACAGACTCAGGCAATCCACTCACCTGGGCCTCCCAAAGGGCTGGATTACAGGCTGAGCCACCGAGCCTGGCCACTGGTGCACTATTAACTGCCCATTGAAGGGGATATCTTCTAGATATATCTAGGTCACTTGGTCAGGTGCTGATTTGTCAGAGAATATACAATACCTGCTCCCAGCTGTGTTTACCAGGTTCTTGCCTGTGCAGAGTTTGGATTTTTTATGTAGTTTTCTTTCTTTCTTTCTTTCAATTTTTATTTTAAAGACATGAGTTACAATTCAGGGTTAAGCATACAAATGGTTACTGTATTTTTTTCTGCAATAGTCTGGTATTTCCTCACCCTTTCTTTACATGACAGGAGGCTAAAATTTTCAGGTAAGGAGTACAAAACTCCATCTTCCAGAAAGGAGTGCTCACATTAATTTGGTCTGTCCCAGTTCTCATAGATCTAACTTTTCCTTTTCAGATGTCTGAACTGGATATAGAAAATCTATCAAGGGTGCCCAGTTAGTCTGATTTGCAGCTTGCTATCATTATAATCACATCTTGGGCCTACACTTTAAAATAGTCTTGCTTGAGGCTGCAATGGATAAAATTTTCTATTAAAGGTGTCATTGTACCCCTCTGGCTTTCAAAATATGCTTTGATTTGACAGTTGACTTTCCTGAGATTATTATTTTTCTTTTCCAAAACCCCTAGTTGTATCAGATGCAGCCAGATTATTCATAATCTTACATGTTCATGCCTATTTCAATGCCTCTCTGATTTTCTATTTTACCTTTCAATGCCCCCCTCGTCATGAACTTCATCTCAATTTTCCACAAGTGGAAGAATAAGTGAAAAATTACTACATTCTAGGACTTAGCAGAATACTTCTTATTAATAGTAAAGGGGGGTCTCCATTTCTTTCAGTTAAATGGGTCATCTAAATAAAAAATTCCATCTTGAGGGCACATTGTGTAAAATCATATCAATGCTAATGACCTCAACACAGATTCTCTAGGTAAAAGAACCCAAGGTGCCGGGCTCGGTGGCTCAGTCTGTAATCCCGCACCTTTGGGAGGCTGAGGTGAGTGAATTGTCTGAGGCCGCAGGTTCGAGACCCACCTGGGCAACTTGGTGAGACCTCATCTCTACAATAAATCAAAAATGAGCCGGGCGTGGTAGCACGTGCCTGTAATTCTGGCTACTCGGAAGGCTGAGGCAGAAGGGTCGCCGGAGCCCAGTGGGTTGAGGCTGCGGTGGCCGGGAGCGGCCACTGCACTCCAGTCTGGGCGACAAAGTGAAACTCCAACTCAAAAAAAAAAAAAAAAAAAAGAACCCAAGGCAAGAGTTAGGCTGCTGATACTTGATAAGAAACAGTTGGAAATCCTGTTACCATGCTATTGCTTCACTGTGGTTCGGGGAAAGAGACAGCAGGTCACTTAGCATATGTGTTTGCTCACTGTGTGGAACTTCTGGGAGAAGCTACATGGGTGGTCATTCTATGGAGAAGCCGACAGCAACGAAGTAGGAAGAAAATAAAATCCTCCACCCTACCTCCTTGTCAAAGTTCACCCCATGAGAAACTAACTTTGTACCTTTGCAAGTTGCACCATTGGCACCTTAGGTTTTTGCTCATGGTGCTGGATCAAATGCCATAAAACATCTTTTTCCATTCACCACCTAGAAGTGATGAGAGGCTGGAAACTTTTGGCATCATGATGGTTGAACTGACATGCACTCTCAAGATGATCGATCAGCTTTTTTCATTGTTCACTGACAGGTTTGTAGGTAGATAGAACATTGGGACCGACTAAGGCCATTGGAGAAACTGAGAAGCCATGTAAGATTTTTGTCTGAGATAAACACACCTTCCCTGAAATCCATACTTAAACAACAATTATTTTTGGAAAGCATTAAAATTTTATGTATCTGTGTTCTTCACTGCGCTGAAAGTTCCTAAGAGGAAGAACACAATTATGTTTATCACTAGTTATAGTCCTAGAAACCAGCAAATGCCTGGTAAAAAATTCACTCTCAAATAATCATATTTATTAGTAACACAGAACAAAGTTTTATAAATAAACCAACATTTAATATGGTTTCAAAAACAACTCATTTTACTATTTGCATTCTCAAAAAGATAATTCTTTTTAAGAACTTTAAATGTATCTCCTTAATTTGAATGACAGGTTATTAAATTCCTGGCTCCATGATTCGCCTCTGATTCATACTGAGACCCAAGTGTGGGCTCATAATTCTTGCCCTAACAACCCAGAGCCAAGCTCAGACAAAGCCAGAATTATTAACAGGATATTGCTGTAGTAACAAGAATAGGAAATGTGATTTAAATAGAGAATAGAGTGAAATTAGTTTGATCTCATAATTATGCCCTGCAGTATCTGGAAAGGCGAGGAGGAATGGTTCATTAATATAGAAATATTATTGGATAATCATAAGCATTCAGGTACCATAGTATCATTTTTTAAAAATTTATTTACTTTGTCCACTGCATCCCTAATCAGGCTATCAAAGTGTGAGTCTCTTGAACATCTGATTTTTTCTTGCTTTTTTGGACTCTTTGAACATTCCATTACCACCTCCATTTTGTATACCTGCCTCTATTTCGTCAGAAAATTTTTCTTATAACATAATTTGAGGTATTTGTGTTAGCAGGTTAGGAGACTGTGATAGCTGTGAGTGTGCCACTGTCACTGCCCTGCAGTGTGGGTGACAGAGTGAGGCTCTGTCTCAAACAAACAAACAAAGAAACAAAGAAACAAACAAAAACATTTCAGGTAAATTGAACTCAAATAATTTTCTATTCGGTATATCTTTTTGACTGATAAGGTAATTACAGAAATTATTAACTTCAAAATATGTAATCATCAGCAGCTTTGCTTCATGCTTAAGAATTAAAAATGCTTCTTTAGCAGTCCAGATTCTGAAATATAAAGTTTTCTACCCAAAGTAGAATTTGGGATTATAAAATTAAAATATAGACTTTGTATCCATAAGTGCCAACATATTTGATTCCCTGGACCCACAAAGCTAGCAAAACACGCATTCTTCCATGACTTTCCCATTCTGTATTCAGAAGAGTGTGAAAATAATGTCAGCAGGATATTAATAAAATAGATTATAGTTTTTTATTTGATGTTTGCTAGCCAGCTGGTTCTAATTTGCTCTGTTGCCATTCCTATTGAAACAATATAAGTAATAGGTAAGGTTCTATTATAATGTGTGAATTGCTTCTCATTCTGTGCAGTCCAGCCAGCCTTACTTTAGCTATAATACTAATATGCAGGCTTTCTGATGCAATACTTGCAAATATCATCATATCGGAACCTACATTTTGTTAAAGTTCTTAAATTTTTATTTTAAAAAAGATATTTAATGACATCTTTTATTTTCCTATGATTTACAACTCTTTAATAAACCTGAGAGTTATTTAAGCAATTTGCTACCTCTGACATATGACTAAACTAAGGCTTACAATAAATATTGTTTGTGTTGTCTATGCAAGTGCTAAGATTCAGTCTATATAATTTTTTTGAACAGGATTGCCAATTATTGGTAAACATTTTTATGACCCAAATCTCATTTATTTATATTACATTTCTTTAACAGATAATAAATACTTACTGTAGATAAGTATTACGCTGGGAACTCTTGGATAAACAAAGTATAGACATTTCTTGTTTTGTTAGTGTTTGCAATCTAGAAATAATGGCAAGTGCTTATCTCCACTTATTTCTATCAAAAAATCATATATAACTATATATTATTACAAATTAACACAAATGCAATAAAGGGAAAGTATAGGACACTATAAGAACTATTTTTGCTATTAAGCTATTTTCTCTTCTACAAACCCACCCTTTTATGGACTCCATGATACTTAAGCAGGGACTTGAAAAACTCTTTGCAAAATAGATCTCTTTTCCTATGGGGGAGCTAGAGATTGACTTGCAGAGAAAAGTTGATAGTTTCTTTCTCCATATGCTATTGATATTAGAAAACTCTAGCAAATTCCAGGCAGCAGGAATCCTTTTCAGCAGTAACTATTTCCAGTTTTCATGTTTGGTGGTTCGTTTTTCACATTTCCAGAGCTCCCACATTAGAACCCTATCAGAGATAAAATTGGTGGGACCATGCCATTTCCTCAGAGATTTGGAACCTCACCTACAGATTCTGTCTTCTTCTTCTTCTCCTTCTCCTTCTTTTCTTTCTCCTCTCTCTGTTGCCTAGGCTGAAGTGCAGTGGCACACTCACAGTCATCGCCCTCTCAATCTGCTGGACTCAGGCGATCCTTCCACCTCAGCCTTCCAAGTAGCTGGAACTACAGGCATGTGCCACCAGGTCTGACTAATTTTTTTTTTTTTTTTTTTTTTGAGTTGAAGTCTCACTCTGTCACCCAGACTGGAGTGCAGTGGCCACTCCCGGCCACCGCAGCCTCGACCTGCTGGGCTCTGGCGATCTTTCCAGCTCAACCTTCCGAGTAGCCGGAATTACAGTCATGCGCTACCACGCCCGGCTGATTTTTTGATTTATTGTAGAGATGAGGTCTCGCTGCCCAGGCGGGTCTCGAACCCGCGGGCTCAGGCAATCCACTCACCTCAGCCTCCCAAAGGCGCGTGATTACAGGCTGAGCCACCGAGCCCGGCTTAAGCTTTTGATACATTGTAGAGGTGAGGTCTTGCCAGGTTGTCCAGGCTGGTCTCAAACCCCTGGGCTCAGGCAATTCTATCACCCTCACCTCCCAAAATGCTGGGATGACAGGCGTGAGCCACAGTACCCGGCCAGACTCTGTCTTCTAAACTCCTGGAGTTCCCACTACACAGCTCCCCTTTCTTACAAATAAAAATTTTAACTTCTGATAAGCATAAAGTAACCTCTTTTTTTGTTTTGTTTTGTTTACACATGCCTGGGATGGTAGCCGCTTCTCACAATTACTATCTCTCTATTTTCAATTATTCAGTAACTATATAACAATTTATCATATGTAAATATGGTTTCTATGTTCCCTGTATAATTACTTTGTATGGTTTCTATGTCTATCTGTTGAACATGGGAACATTTAATAAGGGTATCTATAGAATAATAGAAATACAATAAAGAAAGATTTCCCTGAAGTTATTTTTGATTGGGATTTAGAATCTACATTTTTAAAGAGTGCACAGTGTACCTAGAAATATTAAATTAGAATGACCAACACCAAGACATAAAATCTTTTTTGTGATTTCAAAGTAAAAATACTTTTTGTACATGCAGTAGCTTTAGGTTAGTATTAAAATTTGACAGCAATACTTAATGTCAGATAAAAATGGAATAACATATTTTAAATAGTTAAGGACATAAAGTGTGAAACAAGCAATTTTAAATTCAGAAACACTAACAATGATCTATAAAGGGCACCAAAAATTCAAATTGTTGCTGACATTCAAAACTAAGTTAATACTTGCTTCACTAGCAGTCTTTCAGTAATCCACCAAAAACAGAGGTTGAAAATAAATATGGCTAAAGAGACATTGACAGACAGATACGTGTTGAACATTAATTTTATAATTTAAACCAAAGCTAAGTGAGGACTAAGAAGGAGAAAACATATGCAGTGGTTGTATTTTAAGACAATGAAGATAAAGTTCAATTTTTTTAAATGGGAAAAGAATATGGACAGCATATGCAAATCAATCTTTTAAAATATTTTCAGTAAGCACTAATGGAAGAATTAGTATTGGCATTTGGAATAAAACAAATCAGTACTCATGGGTGACTTGAATGTTATCAACCTGCTGTCTTAAGTACCAGGAAGCTTGATATACAATAAAGGAGATAAAGACATTGTGGAGAAGGGAGTTAATTAGAAGTTTTATAATATGCAATTTGAATAAAATAATATACACTTATAAGGTATATTATATATACACACATGTAATTCCTAGCTCTGTTCACCAAGGAGATCTCAAGAGTGAGAATCTCAGAAGAATGAGCTCTAGCACGTAGATTGTGATCTTGAAATACCATTTCTTGCCAAAACAAACCATTTCTTCTCAGTGAAATGACTGATTCTGGCACAAGTTGACATTTTGCAAGGTGAGGAGACTGTCAAAGATTGCTAAGGTCATGTCAAAAGAAATCAGAAGTCCACTTGAGAATCCCAAGCCAAAGATGAAACCACTTGAGTTTCAAATTGGGTAAATGTAATAGACTAAAATATATTAAATATGTTCAAATCTACTAGTTCATAATGCTATTAAAAATAGTCACCTTCCGAGGAAGATGATAGAAAATCAATTTTTTTATCTGAGAACCAGTACCTAAAGGTAAACAAGTTCATTTATATATATATGGCTTACAGAATGTAAGATATAGTCTAGATTTTAGATGAATGTAGCTTTGATCGAGTTCTGACTACGGAAACAAATATATGCTTGTATTGGTTGTTCAGGGTGTTGATTGTGCCCCAGTGTTCACATCTTCACCTTCAGAACTTATAAATATGACCTTATTTAGGGAAAAAGTCTCTGCAGATATTGTTAAACTAAAAATGTTGAGCTTTTGAATTATTAGTGGTCCCTGAAACCAATGACAAGAATTCTTAAAGAAGACAGAAGAGGGGAAGGCACTGATACAGAGAAGGCCATGGGAAGATGGAGGCTAAGACTGAAGTGCTCTAGGCACAAGCCAAGGGACATCTGGAACCAGAGGAAACTAGAAGAGGCAAATAATTCTCTCCAGAGTCTTCAAAGACAGTACAGCCCTGCCGATGTCAACACTGACTTCAGATGTCTGGCATACAAAATTGTTAGAGAATAAATTTCTGTTTTTATAATTGACCCAGCTTCTGGCAGTTTGTGTTAGCAGTCACAGGAAACTAAATATGGGCTCTGTACACTAATTTTTTTTTTTTTTTTTGAGTCAGAATCTCACTCTGTCCACCCAGGCTGGAGTGCAGTGGCATATTCAAGGCTACCACAACCTCGATGTGCTGGGATTAGGTGATCCTTCCGCCTCAGCCTTCCAAATAGCTGGAACTACAAGCATGCATCATCACGTCCAGCTAATTTTTTGAATTATTGTAGAGACAAGGTCCCACTATGTCACTCAGGAAGGCCTGAAACTCCTGGGTTCATACAATCCTCTTACCTCTGCCTCCCAAAGTGCTGGAATTACAGGCATGGGCCACCGTACCCAGCTCATACACTGATTTTTAAGGAGGAGGATAATTTCTGAATTTCCTGAATATAGGATGTAATAACAAATGTCAGCAGGTTTTTAAAACTATAAATGGAACTCAGTAAACCTGCTGATTTGTACCCCTTGAATCAGGTTGTAAGTTTCAGTTTTCCTATGGAATAAATTATTACTCATAACATAATTCTTATGTAATGCCTGAAATAATATTAACAATCTACAATGTGGGAATTAATTCTGTATTTCAGCACCAGTGATGGAATGCATCTGCTAACATAGAAAATAGGTTTTCTGCTGTTAGTAAAATAAAAACTATTTCATTCTACTAGTAGATCTACTTTTCTACCTTTTCTGCTATTCTAGTAAGAAAGAGACTGCTTTCTCAGTATGCAATGGATTTTATTTTTTTTCTGTCAAAGAAAATATAGTGATAAAAAGGTCACAGCAATTTTCTGTATGGGACACATGTTACCAGTAAAATTAAATCATCTAGCATATGGCTTTTAGAGAAGAAACACGCAAGCAAACAAAAGTCCTAAATGTCAGAGCAACCTCATTTTAGCATACAAATATTCCCAAAATGTACAGAGACGTATAATCAAAATAAAGTTTAAAACATAAATCTGATGAGGAAATATACATTTCAAATTGAAAAAAAATCAAGAACAGTTTTATAAGATGCCTCTTACTTTTGTTAATTATGGCAAAGCTAATACTTTATTTTTCAATGTATATAGATAAAATCTTCACTATAATCACAAGAAATTCATTATTTATTAGTCATACATTCAGTAATTGTGTTGGGGGATAGGAAAGAAAATAATATATAGTACTACTTTTGGTACAGATGGATGTACTTCTGTTTTTCCTAGTATATCATGCTACTTTTCTGATTTTATACACATTTGAATCCAGTTAATTTTTTACTTTAATTTTTACCAATGCAATATTATGTTCTTTATGTGCACATGTTTTTTTTTCCAAATGTGTATATATGTGTTTATAAAACAGATGCAAGCAGCTTTGGTACAAGAGGAAAGGCCTAATAAGACAATATTATACATAATTGCTCTTACTAAAAATATGGGAAATCTTGAAAATATGGGAAAAAAGAAGTACCCTGTAAAAAGAATGAGTATAAAGATTATTTTGGAGGCGATTTGTATTTGCTTTGTTTTGTCTATTTTTTTCTCCCTAAGGGAATGACTATTTTCCTATTTCAAATTTATGAAAAATCACTAACATGTGGGCTTGAAGACATTGGTCTACAATAAAGAAATTAAGTAGCATTACTCCAGGAAAAAAAATGATTTTAATTGAAAGAAATTGCCAACAGAATATAAATGACCTAACAGTTCATAGACATTAGGACAGAAAAAAAAAATTGTATACACTGTTTTACTAATGCCTGTATTTTGTTTAAAAGGAATATCTACTGAGTGGGACTTCTGATTAATTTAAACATTACTTTTTTCTGCATGTATTAATTATATATTTTCCATATTAATCTTTATGATTTACAAAGAACTAAAGGTCTTTGTTGCTCTGGTTCATGTATCTGATAATATCTGGAAAATTTTGAGGATTGGTTATAATCTGTGATTATATATTTTGTACTACAGAAACAGTGCAAGAGGATACTGTCTAAAAAGGAATACAATAAAAATTGTTCCACAGAGAAATGTTTTTGTTGACTTGTTTAATTTAACAAGTTGACTGATTTCTATTTTCCTTCTGAAATTCTTTCTTTCTTTCTTTCTTTCTTTCTTTCTTTCTTTCTTTCTTTCTTTCTTTCTTTCTTTCTTTCTTTCTTTCTTTCTTTCTTTCTTTTTCTTTCTTTCTTTCTTTCCTTGTATTTCTTTTTATTTTTTAATTCTCATAGCTTCCTTGGAGAATTAGTAAGAAACTAAGAGTTTGTCCCTGCTATAAAGACCATCCTGCACTGACAGGAAGACAGTTGAACAAATGGAGAAACATGAGATCTTACACAGAGATAGAGTCATAACCATTAAAGTTATCATCAGAACATATAGAAGTGCCGAGCTCGGGGGCTCAGCCTGTAATCCCGCGCCTTTGGGAGGCTGAGGGGAGTGGATTGCCTGAGCCTGCGGTACGAGACCCGCCTGGGCAGCGAGACCTCATCTCTACAATAAATCAAAAAATCAGCCGGGCGTGGTAGCGCACGCCTGTAATTCCGGTTACTTGGAAGGCTGAGGCGGAAGGATCGCCGGAGCCCATCAGGTCGAGGTTGCGGTGGCCAGGAGCGGCCACTGCACTCCAGTCTGGGCGACAGAGTGAGACTCCAACTCAAAAAAAAAAAAAAAAAAAAAAAAAAAAAGAACATATAGAAGTAACATGGCAAGGAAGAAATAAGATTAGCATAAAGAGAGAGTCATTAACAGGAATTCAGACAGGGTTGGTCTGGATTCATTAAGCAGAACTAACAGGCAAAATTGAGAATTCAATCCAACATCTTTGACATAACCCACTTATGCTTGCTTTCCAATAGAACTTTCTTTATCATTTTTCCTTTAATTGATTAGGAGAATTTGGGGGGCTACATTCAAGCAGTGAGGATTACAAACCACACTACTACCTTGTAGACATGTAAATGTTTATTAGTCCACTTTTATTTTTTGTCAGGAGTCAGGAAAACAAAAGCCCATAAATAAATCTGACCCACAGACTGTTTTTCTTTTATTATGGCAAAATATACATAAATTAAAATGTAGTATCTTGACCATTGATATGTATTCATTCCACTAGCATGAAATACATTCATATTGTTTAATCATTATCATAATCTGTCTACAGGATTATTTTTATTGCGAAAAGAAAACTTTGTACCTATTAAACAATAATTTCTTATTCTTCTCATTCCTAGCCCTCAGAAATCTTAATTTTATTTTCTGTCTTTTAAATTTGACTACCCTAGATACCACATGTGGGAGGACTCCTTAACAATAATTTTTTGGAAGGGTGGGCCCCATGTAGTACAGGTTTCCCCTGCTAGGTAAGTGTTCTAGGAATTCATCAGCATCAGTGTACCAGCTAGTGTTGTTGTGAGAGGCTGTGTTCAACTTCAGTGAATTTTTTTGAGATTCTTTCAATGCATTTGTTATTTCATGATGGGAGATTTCTAAGTGCATCTGCCCTCATGGCACTGGGTATGCAGCAGTTTTTTTGTTTGGGTTTTCTCCAAAAATGGCATGACTCCTGTGCCCCAAACTCGCTATTCATCTGATCCCCCAGGGACTTTTTTTTTTTTTTTTTTGGTCTCCTCAGATTAAAAAAAAAAAAAAGTCCTCAAAGGAAAACATCTTGCTGACATGGACGAGGTGAAACAAAACAAAACAAAACAAAAAATCAGCAACGGCACTGTAAGGCATCAAAATTGAGGAGTTTAAAAACTGTTTTGAGCAGTGGAAAAAGTATCTCCATAGGTGTATTGCATCAAATGAAGAGTATTTTGAAGGTGACTGGAATTTAAATATGTAAGAATAAATACACAATTTTTTATAAATGAATTCCGGGTTCTTTTTTGTTCCCCCTCATATAAGTTCAATTATATAATGTGTGTCCTTTGTGACTTATTTCACTTAGCCTGATGTTAGCTTTTACAAGCTTTTTTCATATTGTAACGTGTTAGGAATCCTTCTCTTTTGAAGGTTATATCTTACTCCATTGTAAATATAACATTTTGTTTATTCACTCATCAGTCAATGGACACGAGTTGTTTCCACATTTTATCTACTGTGGATAATGCGGCTATAAATATGGATGTATGAACATCTGTTTAAATTCCTGCTTTAAATTCTTTTGGTTATATACCCCTAAGATAAATTACTAGATCATAAGTAATTCTATTTTTACTTTCTAAAAGATCTACCCTACCAGTTTCCATATTTATTTTCCACCAACAATGTACCACAATTCCAGTTTATGACCATTTTCATGAACAACTGTTGTTTTCTGGATTTTATTTTTGGTAAAAGTTATCCTCGTGGGTGAGGGGGTATTTAATTGTAGTTTCAACTTGCATTTCCTTAATAATTAGTGATGTGAATATCTTTTATGTGTTTATTGGCCATTTATTTATCTTATTTGGAGAAATGTCTGCTAGAGTCCCATGTCCACTTTAAAATTTGGTTGTTTATTTTGTTGTAGCTATTGCTGTTGAGCTATGGAAGTTCTAGGAAGAAATAGAGAACCTGAGAAGATCGATAAGAACTCACACAACTGAATCAGTAATAAAATGCCTCCCAAAAAAGAAAAGTCCAGGATAAAATAACTTTACTGCAAATTCTGCCAAACTAAAAAGCTTCTGCACAGTAAGGAAAACAATCAACAGAGTGAAGAGGTCACCTACAGAATGGAAGAAAATATTTGAAAATGATTTATCTGTCAGTGAATTAAGATTCAACATATACAAGAACTCAAACAACACAAGAGAAAAAAAAAACAGGAAAAACTCACAATTCTATTTTAAAGTGGGCAGATAATCTAAATAGACATTTTCAAAAGAAGACAAACAAATGGCCAACTGTTATATGAGAAAATAGCATCATTAACCAAAATCAAAATCACAATAAGATATCATCTAACCCCAGTAAGAATGACTATTATCAAAAATACAAGAAAAAAATGCTGGTGAGGATGAGAAGAAGAGGGAACTCATAAACTTTTGGTGGGAATGTAAATTGATACAGCCATTATGGAAAACAGAATAAATTTTTTTCCAAAAATAAAAATAGACCTATTATATGATGCAGCAATTTCAATATTGGGTATATGTCCCCAAAATATAAAATCAGTATGTCAAAGAGATATTGGACCTTCTCATGTTTCTTCAATAGCCAAGATATGAACTAAACCTAACAAGTGAATGAATAAAGAAAATATGGTATACAAACACAGTGGAATACTATTCAACCATAAAAAGAATGAAATCCTGGCATTTACTGAAAATTGGATGAGCCTGAAGGACATTACACTAAGTAAAATGAACCAGGCACCAAGATTATACATTGGAAAAGGGACAGTGCGAGATAAATATTGCATGATTTTATCCATATGTGGAAGCTAAAAAAAGTTGATTTCACATAAGCAGAAAGGAAAATAGTGATTACTAGAAGGTAAAAAGGTAGGAGAGGGTATATGAAGAGGTTGGTTAATAAATTCAATATTATAGCTAGAGGGGGGAAGACATTCTGAGACTGGGAGGGTAGGAGGAGGGAGTAGGAAGAGGTTGGTCAATGAATGCAATATTATGGCTAGATGGGGGAAGACATTCTAGCATTCTATAGCATTGTGGGGTGGATATGGCTACCAATAAAGCATTTTATGTTTTCAAGTTGCTAAAGGAGAAGATTTTGCATGTTCCCAGCACAAAAAATGATAAATGTCTGAAAAAGTGAATGTCTAATTAGCCTGATTTGATCTCTATACTTGTTTACATATATCCAAATATCACACTTTACCCCATAAATATATAAAATTGTGTCAACTAAAAATAACAAAAATAGTTATAGCTAAATAAACCAACAAAAGCAATATACTAAAAAATATAAAAAGAAAAAAAAATAGAAAAAGAAAACCAACAGAGGACAAAAAATACAAAACAAATAGAAAAATGATAAAGTTAAACCTACCTACATAAAAATTGCATTATATATTATAATCTAAACACTGCAAATAAAAGGCAGAGATATCTAGAATGCATAAAAAAACACAACTCAAGTGTAATTTACTTGTAAGAAACACACTTTAAGTATAAAAACAAAAATAGTTTAAAAAGATAGACAACTATTTATGACAATAATGCTATTCAAAAGAATATGACAATGACTATGTTAACACTGAACAAAGTTAGATATCAAAGCAAAGCTATTATAAGGAATAAAGAAGTCAATCCGTCAATAGAAGATAATAATCCTACATGTTCATGAATCTATTGAAAGAACTTCAAAATAAATGAAGCAAAAGCTGGTGGAACAGCATGTAGAAATAGATAAATTCACATTTATAATCAGTGATTGATTTCAAATTTTCTTCACCAGTAAATGATAGTTTGACAGGCAGAAAATAAGTCAGGATATAGAAGATCTGAAAAAAATATGCAACAACATCTAAATATGAACTACTTCAGGGAAAATCTGACAAAGGATGTGCAATGCATGCACATTAAAAATGAGACATCATGAAAGAAAAAATAAGGGAGACATTAAATAAATTGAGAAATATGCCATATTGATGGTTTGGAAGACTCAAATTACTAAAATGTAGTTTTCCCAATCAACTATAGGTTCAAGACTATTTCAATAAAAATTCCAGTAACTTCTCTGTAGAAATTTGTAAGCTAGCTCTAAAATTCATATAAGAGAATATGCATATAAGCATATTTTTGGAAAAAAAAGAAGAAAATGTGAATTTGTGTTCAAAATATAAAGGGGAAGTAATTTATTATAGTGACACCTGGAACAACCACTGAGAGTGATGGATATGTTTCTTATCTTGATTGTGAGGATGAGTTTATGGGTGTGTGTGTATATGTGTGTCTATAACATTACTTATCAAATTAGATGCTTTTAATATGAGCTACTTATTGTATGTCAGTTTCACATATGAAAGAAAGAGGAGGAGGCAGAGGAGGAAATGCAAAGAACAATGGAATGATTGATTAGTAGCTCTTGAGTCCTAGGAAAGATTTGTAGTTCTATATCTAAAAAGTGTTGTCGTTATAATAAATGGAAGCTTATAAAGTTACTTTAGCTTCTGTTTTCTTTCATCACAAATATATATTAACTCCATGTTAAGAACAGTTCTCAATATCTGATTTTGATTGTTTTGAATTTGCCAAATATTTATGTGCAGGACATTCTCAGACCCCTTCTTTCATGTCCCACATTCCATCTCATTTGTTTAGATTCCATCAACTTGGTTGCATTATGATTCTACTGCATTGAGCCAAATAACAAAAAAAAGGTGCAGAAAAATATACTTAGCCAGTAGTTTGAATTGTGGAATTGATTAAAAAATTATCTGTAAAACATTTCTAAGAGAGATATTTGTGACCAGGGAATGATAGCATTCTGAATGATTTTCAGTCTAGACATGGAATTAGTCATATACTAGAAGAAAGCAGTTGGTTTTTTTGTTTTGTTATGCTTTTCTGCTTGCTTCTTGACATTGGAATGGTCTGACATTTAAGATCTCACCATTTAATTGTGAAGAAAATTTTCAGTTGGAAAGTTTGTCCTTTAGCATTTTACAGACCCTCTGATACCAAATGTTAATTCTAATGACATTTTATGAGTGTGCTTTTTTAAAGTTCATACTTGCTCTATTTCTCCCAGAGAAACATTTTTCTCCTTTTTTCTTTCATATATGTACTAAGTAAATATATATATATTTAATATGAGTGAGAGTAATGACAGTAAAAGTTCTCATGAAGAATGAACTTGTAATTGACTCTGAGGGCTGCAGTATTAATATATACATGACAAAGACAGTGTAATTAACATTATTTCAAAATTTTATCAAAACAATGTTTACTGTTACTTAGAAGAGTAGGTGTTTGAACAGTTTAAATAATATCTCATGCATGAAGTCTTTTAATAAGCAAAAGTTTCCACAATTAGGTTTATAAATCTTTTTTTTTTTTGAATTGGAGTCTCACTCTCTCGCCCCAACTGGAGTGCAGTGACATGCTCCTGGCCACCGCAACCTCAACCTGCTGGGCTCCGGCGATCCTTACGCCTCAGTCTTCCGAGTAACTGGAACTACAGGCGCACGCTACCACGCCCGGCTAAGTTTTTGATTTATTTATTATTATTTTTTTATTATTAATCAATATTTTTATTATGGTTTTGTGGGGTACAGTTAAGGGTCAGAATGGCAATTATCAACAGTTTTTGATTTATTATAGAGATGAGGTCTCACTGCCCAGGCGGGTCTCAAACCCGTGGGCTCGGACAATCCACTCACCTCAGCCTCCCAAAGTTGGGATTACAGGCTGAGCCACCGAGCCAGGCTAGGTTTATAAATCTATTGGACAGCGTCCTTTTCATTATATTATTGGTAGCAACCATTCAATATCCATTATGTACAAGTCAACTAGCCTAAACTCTTTATGGATATAATCTTATTTAATCCTTGCAAGAGTCTTACTTAGAAACTTATTTTAAAGTAAGAATAGGTTAATAACTATGAGATTTTCTTGCCCAAATTGTTTTATAGCTCATACATCATATACTTAAGTGATTTGTGGAATTAATAAATTTCATATAAAACATTTCCACAATAATTTTTAAGATGTTATGGGTGAAGTAAATAAGTCAGGCAAAAATTTTTCCCCAAAATGTGAAGTTATTTAGGTATAGCTGGCAATTTTTTCATTGCTAGTATTCCAGGCATGAGACCTATGTGACATAATATTTTACCACTTCATGGCATGAAAGAGTCAGTCAGTATGCGCTTGGAGTCTGTGGATAAGGAAGGAATTAAAACAGGGCAAAACAGCAACAAATTCCCCTTGTGTTTTTCTGGAACCTCAGTTGGAAGACACAATGACTAAGGAGATGAAATCATATGAAAGCTCATTTATGCATATATCTGGCACTTGATGCTAGTTGTTCCCTGAGAACTCGACTGGAGCTATCAATATCTTCTACATGTGGTCTGTTTTTGTTGCTTGGGATAGAGAGAGAGGGAATGAGAGAGATGTTGAACTCTATCCTTTAAGACAGCTTCAAATTCATATTATATCACTTGTGCAAGTCTCTTCCTTGACCTCGGTGACAGAGCCTGATAGTTTCTCTTCAAGTTCATTTTCTACCATTTTTCCTGGCTCTCCCATTGTCCTCACAGTAAGCTGTAACCACTGTGACTTAATTACAATTGATGACATGTAAGTAAAATATACGAGTGTGTGCATTATTTCAAAACCTCGCCCCTTAAAACTTCTTATAGCCACCACTCTTTTCTGTGGTTGCCTTCCAGCTTGGAATGTATTAGACCTTCAGGCTGACTTTGTACTCAACATGTGGTTGAAAGTTGACAGCCCCTTAGTCTTGGACCTCATTGCCTGTGCTGTGGAGGACAGCTCCACCCAGTATTGTTACAAAAAGAAGTGAACATCTCTCAGATCCATTGTACATTTCAAATTTATTCGCTAGAACAGTTACCCTTTCTTACATTTTCAGAACAGTAACTGACAAAGGGTTGGTGCTAACTTAATATTTCAGGGTGAGTAAATACCTGTTTTATAGTAACAGTCAAGAATATAAATAACAGTTAAAGTTTGTAGACATTCTCATTACAGTTAGAGATATGATAAAAGCAATATCTTTTGGCGAACTTTCTTAAAATTATTCTGAAAGTTCTAAAGGTTATTTAGAAAAATTACATAAAGATATATTGTTATATATTTTACATATTAGGAAATATATATTTTTGCCTTTTGGGAAAAAAAGGCCAACATAACATTACAAATACATGACAAAATTATTTAGAAAACTCAATTAAATAAACAACTTAATAAAACTAAGAATATAGTGAGATGGCTTTTAAAAATAAATATTAAAAAGATAGTTATTCTATAAATATTGAAACAACTAGTGAGAAAATATACGTTAAAAATATTCCACACTAAAAATAAAAGTTTAACTATGTAAGAATAAGCTATAACCAGAATAGATCAGAACATACTTTAAAAATAATTTGTAAAAATTTAAAAAGTCATGAAATCATAATAAAATCAGAGATGCATTATATTTTTTATATGGAATAACAAGTACAATAATGCTTACTTTCCCTATGTCTATCTATAATGTAAATATAATTGGTGTCAAAATACATAACAATTTTGAGTATCATGATTTAAATAATTAAATTAAATAAAATATATATATGTATGTAGCCCTTATGAGCTTACAATTTAGTAGAGGGAAATAAGAATGCAAACTATTTAATTTTATAATTTGTGAAAATAAATCAATAAAATTATTGAATAGATATTTTATTATTCAATAAAACCCCTTACAACCAACACAATAGCAATTAGATACAAATGTACTCAAATACACAAGGTTGGGATATGATATGAAAAATTATGTGTAGAGAGAGTTGCTGTTGAAAATTAAGTGAAGAGTTACTTCTATAGTAATATGAGGAACATTTGGTCCATTTTATACTCAAAAGTTCAATTTTGTAAAGATGTTCAGAAATCTGTAAGGCTGCCCTACCTTTTAGAATATTATACTACTGAATAATATCATGGCTATAAAGAATATTGGAGTCAGTACAATGTAAATTTATTTAACATAATTGCTTTTTAAAATCCTAATTTGTTTAGTACTTCTGTCAAAGTAAATGCTGTTTTCCAAAAATAAAAAAAGTGTTAATTTTAAATTCTACATTCTAAAATCTAATTTGTACATTTAAATAATTGTTTAGATATCCCAGGATGACAAACTGCGGCTCTGGCAGGTGGAAGAGCAAGAAGTCAAGGTGAAACAAGGGAAGAGAAAAAAAAAATCTGCTAAATGAGTTGTAACTCTATTCATGCTGAGGAGAACTAAAAAGAAACTGCTCTTTGATTCCTGGTAATATATGTTAATCACTCAATTAAGTTTATTTCTTTAAGATCAGTGTTAGCTAGACTAAAGTTGTGCTGCTTTTCTTTCCAGTGGTTAAGCGGTATAGTGTAGAAAACTACTGATAAAGACCTTGATTCTGAAAGCAATGCAAATCAGCAATACAGAACACTTCTGGGACCACTGCTTTATTTTGGCGAAGGTTTATGCCAATGTACATAGCCCACGTGCAGTCCAAAGATTTCACAAACAGAGAAGCTATAAGTGATGTGTCAGGCAAGAGAAATAATATTCCTCATAGCACATATAAAGGCTTAAAGAAGTATTCTTTAAAAGCTACCTAACAGATGTAGAAATCACACAAGTAAACACTACCGAACCATTCAGTAAAGGATACTGAACCATTCTAATTACCATTTAATGACTACTCTTAAAATTGAATTTGTCAAAGATAAGCAATACTGTCTGTGTAATAGCTGGAGAGAAATTTTTATTGTGGATCAATTTTTCTTATTTGCTAGAATAAAAATACTTTCATGACTGAGAAGAATATATCTGAAGATTCAGTTCAAAGTACTCTCATTAATCACACTTTTTCTGGCACCTTAATTTCTTCTGTCTAGTATTTACTTTTATTACTTTCCTTATCTGTCATTTCTTGTATATACATAAACACAGTTATGTTTCTTACATAGAATGATAGTTGGTTCAATGAAAATGATTTTATTTTATTTTATTTTTTTAAATTTTAAATTTTTTTTTTTTTGAGTTAGAGTCTCACTCTGTCGTCCAGACTGGAGTGCAATGGCCGCTCCCGGCCACCGCAGCCTCGACCCACTGGGCTCCGGCGATCCTTCCGCCTCAGCCTTCCGAGTAGCCGGAATTACAGGCGCGCGCTACCAAGGTTGGCTGATTTTTTGATTTATTGTAGAGATGAGGTCTCGCTGCCCCGGCGGGTCTCGAACCCGCGGGCTCAGGCAATCCACTCACCTCAGCCTCCCAAAGGCACGGGATTACAGGCTGAGCCACCGAGCCCGGCTGAAAATGATTTTAAAATAGTATGTTAAAAGTCTGGCCTTTAAACATATTTTGGCTACTTAGTATCTCTTAGATTGGGCACCTAATTTGGACTTTCCAAACTTCGTTTCTCAATTTACAAATGAGCGTACTACTGCCCATCTGCCTCATAGTATTACTGTAAGTGTCTCATGGGACAACTCTTAGGCAATTACTTTGTTAATTGTAACGTGCCACAAGATTGCATGTTTAATAGTGAGTCTGTGAGACCTTGACCCTGGATCCTGTGCATTCCGCTTCTTCCAGTGTCCCCCACACTGGTGGTGCTCATCCTTCCAATGGTCTCTAGAGAGTCATGCCTGATAAACCTATTATTGTTGTAAGCTCTGTTTTATTCTTTTATCAGCTTTAAGATACTTGCCTACAAATGGCAATTGCCTGCTCCATTGGTCGGCCAAAAGATACAGTTTCCCAGCAGTCAATGTCTATGCAGTCCTGCTTGAAATTCTTCCATGGTGAGCCTTTGGAATGTTTCCTCATTTGTCCCTCCCTCCAGTGATACTCTTTAGCCCAGTCCACAAAAAATGAGTGGGTCTCTTGCTGACATTGAACCTGCGCACATGCTCTGCCTAGAGAATTTGCGCTCCAGCATGCAGAGTTGCCTTATGGTTCAGCCGAATTCATTCTAAAAAACGTTCTAGCTGATCCTGGCAAGTTAATAATGCCAAGCTTGGCATATGGTATGTGCTAACTTATAAGCTTCTTAAGGGCTTGTTGTGCCAAATAAAGTACTAACCACAATGTGGGTTATTTTAATTAAAATTTTGATTTTATTAATAATTTATATACGAAAAGTGACAAATACCAAATATCAGAAGACATTGCCTTGAAGTTGGGGTTAATAAATGTAAACTAACTTACTGAGCACTTATGTCAGATTTTGTGAAGCACATTATGTGTCAAAATGTATTTTATGTCCTTAGACTATTATTATGCAGGTTTTCCAATAAGGCATATGGAGTTCCAGGAATGTACCTCAGAGAGCTGGCAAGGGATATACCCTGGATTTAAACCAAGGACATCCGCTTCTGAACCTGGCCTAGGAACCACTAAACTATTATGTCTTCTGACCATTTTGGTTGCTTACCCCTGGAGAGCATTTAAATATTTAGATGAATATAGTTGTCTCTTGGTATTCCTGGGGGATTTGTTCCAAGACCCCAATGAATACCCAAATTCTCTGATGCTGAAATCTTTTACATAAAAGGGAATAGTATTTGCATATAACCCACACATATCCTCTTGAATTCTTGAACCAATCTCTAGGTTACTTGTAACACCTAATATAATGTAAATGCTATGTAAAGAATTGCTATGCTGTATTGTTTAGGAAATAATGATAAAAATAAAATCTGAATATTTTCAGTGCAGACACTTTTTTTTCCCTTCAAATATTTTGGATCTGAGATTGATTGAATCCATGGATGCAGAACACATGTATAGGAAGCTCATGCGAACCCTTTTTTAAGACTATAAGACTATTAAAGCTTTAAAGCTCTATTTCTGGAACTGTCACTCCTAGATTTATTGTGGTTGTGTGTATAATTTGAGACATTAAAATATTTAATGCCAGCCGGGTTCGGTGGCTCAGCCTGTAATCCTGCACCTTTGTGAGGCTGAGTGAGTGGATTGCTGAGCCCGTGGGTTCGAGACCCGCCTGGGCAACTTGGTGAAACCTCATCTCTCTACAATAAATAAAAAATTAGCCGGGCGTGGTAGCGCGCGCCTGTAGTTCCGGCTACTCGGAAGGCTGAGGCGGAAGGATCGCTGGAGCCCATCAGGTTGAGGCTGTGGTGGCCGGGAGCGGCCACTGCACCCCAGTCTGGGTGACAGAGTGAAACTCCAACTCAAAAAAAAAAAAAAAAAAATATATATATATACACACACACACACATATATATATTTAATGCCATTCATTGATTGAGTAAAATTATCTCATACTTGTTGAGAAAGAGGATTAAATGAAACCATCTAAAATAAAATAGTGTAATAATAGCATCACTTTAATACACACAGAACATCAGTTAGGTAAATTTGGGAGCGAGTTCTCTTTCCATTTGGTAAGAGTAAAAGCAGCAGGTATGAGACTAAATAATTTAATATCAGTTGACCTAAGGTGTTGGGAGGACCCAGGTTAAGCAACAACCTGAACCTCTACATAATATCAGGAAGAGTTATTGGAACCTGGGGTGCTGATGACAAGGACACCCAATATGTGCTCAGGAATAGCAGTAACAGCATGCAGTAGTGTAGTTCTTCTAAGAGGCAGAAATAGGAGTGACATCAGTAGTCATGGTAAAACGTCAGTCATGATGCAACAGAGCAGACATTGGTACCATTAGAGAAGAAATGTATGTAAACCTATTTAGTGTGTGAATAACTTAGGACTCTGGAAAAAGAAGGAAAGGAGACAATGGGCTGATATTCTCAACAGTAAAATCTATTTTCTCTTTCCCTTTTTATATCTTATATCAACTATACACCTATCAATATCTTACTTATTGAAAAATCAATAAGACAGTTTTAAATATTAAAATTCTTAAATATTTTCCAAAATAATGCAGGGTAAAAGTTATCTTCTTTTGGGTAGTAAGTTATTACTGATTTTTTTGAAAGTTACTTATATCTTACATTATCAATATATTCTTTTTCCTCACCAAAGAGATAAATATGAGAACAGACACAAGCATGTGACAAGAAGCACAATTGCTTCCACTCGTCTTTAAAAAGGCATATATTTCTTCTTCTTAACTTTAAATGTCCCTATCTTTTTCAAGTACAAGGCACAGAATTTAAAAAGTGGGTAATAAAAAGAATTAGTAAGTTGGTCTCTACTTTCTAAATTCATAAGATAAATAAAAATGATTCTTCATTGTACTGATTTGTCAAGTTGGGCAAGACTATGTCATGTAAATAAGGAAGGTAAGAATTTTGGAGCTACTATTAAAACTTGTAAGCATTTAATTCAATTCTATTATTATTATTGTAAAGAATCGGTTACATTGGGTGCATAGTAAAGCACATGGTTCATGAAACAATAAGATCAACATTAATCAGATATACTTATATCAGTACAAAAAACATATAGGGTTTTAGACAGCAAAGACTAGTTCTGAATGGGTAGACTCTGGGAAGTTTATTTGGAAGTGACACTTTTTGAGCAAGAATGTGAAGATGTGGATTTCACTAATGGTTATGAATTAACCATCTTTTAGTGACCTCCCTACAGACTAAAGAAAATTTATCTCTGAAAATAAACAGCAGAACATCCGAAGATAGATTAGAATACAAAGGATTTAAAAATAGAAAACCACGCTTTTTAGCTCTAATGGTCCACCGGTTGGAATAATCACAAAATTCTTTTAAGACTTTGTTATTTTTTCTTTTGTAAAATAGAGACAAGAATAATGCCATCTGGACTTTCACTGCTAGTGCTATACTGAGATTACTTAGTACTACAGTGCTGCTGAAAAGGCAAGAACTGCAAGTCTTATAATAATTTGTGAAATCACTGAAATTGAGATTATGAGGTCCCCTACAAATAACATGGAATTTATTTCCTTAATTGTGTATTTATTTTTGCATATTTAAACTTCAGTTACCTTCAAAATACTCTCTGTTTGATGCAATACACTTTCTCCACTGCTCAAAACAGTTTTTGAAGTCGTCAACTTTGATGCTTTTTTGGACTTCTGCCATTTTTGTTTAACTTCTTCCACATCAGCAAAATATTTTTCATCTGGAGAAAGAAACCAAAAAAAAAAAAAAAAACCCAAAAAACAAAAAACAGTCACTCAGGGGGAGATTGAGTGAATAGGGATGATGAGGAATGGGACTCACACTATTTTTGGTCAAAAACTGATGAACACTCAGTGAGGTATAGGCAGGTGTATTGTCATGGTGGAAGAACCAGTCATCTGTGTGCCACAACTCAGGACGTTTCTTCTGCAAATCATGATGCAACCTTCTCAACACTTCCAGATAAAAACTTTACTTGACCATTTTTCTGGTGGACAAATTCTGATTGTTCTACATGGGGTCCCACCCTACAGAAGATAATTCTGGTTTTTCTTTGTTTTTTTTTTTTGAGTACCCTCCTTGTATTAATTCCATTTGTATAATATTTAATTTAAGTTTACAACAACAAAAGCATTTCTGCAGCAATTAATTAAAACATAAATAAAGCAAGGCCACCAGAGTCAAAAAAGGTTAATATAAAATTTAGGCATCTTCAGACTTTAAGAATAAACTGTGGTAGGCAGAATTGTGTCCCACCCCCATGTTCTAATCTGCCATATGTGAATATGGTATGTTACATAGTAAAGGGGAATTGAGGTTGCAGATGGAATTAAAGTTGCTAATCAGTTGACTCCAAAATAGAGGAATTTTGGGGGACTATATGAATGAACCCAATGTAATAACAAGGATCCTAAAATCTAAATGAGGGAGGTCCAGGTGCAGTGTCAGAGTGATTGGATGTGAGAGACTCAGCAGGCCATTCCAGGCTTGCAAGATGAAAGAGGCATGAGCCACAGAAAGTGAGTAACCTCTACAAGGCAGAAAAGGCGAGAACACTATTTTACTTTACAGTCTCCAGAGTGGAATACAATCCTGGACCCCGGCTGACACCTTGAATTTATTTATTTTTATTTTTTATTTTTTTGACACCTTGACTTTAACCCAGTGAGAACTATTTCAGACTTCTGACCTTCAGAAGTGTAAACAATAAATCTTGTTCTTTTAAGTCACTGATTTATAGTAAACTGACACAGTAGCCATGAAGACTAATCTAACAGAAATAGCATACCTCCCTTTTCTCCCATGGCATCCCCAGTGTCTAGCATTCCATAAATTCACTTAATTCCAAGGATGCATTAGGAACCATCCCAACATCAAATTCACATGGTTTCCAAACCCATCCCTTTTCTTGCCAAATAGTACATTAGTCATCATAATTTACAGGTCTAAAAGTTAATCCCACAGCTGTCCTTTTTTTTTTTTAACCACAAAGATTTAAATGTCAAAGCAGACTCTGATGACAGATCTCTTCCAGTTCCAAGCTATAATAATGATTTAAAAGGTAGAGGTCAGCATCAGAGACAGGCTAAATAATCTTTTCCTGAAAAAGCCCTAAAATATCAGATGTACTTTCCAAGACTCTCTTCTTCATTAATTGATGTTTTCGTTTCAGATTAAAGGACAAATTTCAAGGAATCCATGTAGACATACTATTTATAAGCAGTCATTCCTGTTTTGTGGTTCTTTTATAATCCGATAATTACATAGATTGGGAAAAATTTATGTGACACTCTCCCCACCTATTCTGCAACCAGCCATGGCCTATAGATATATAATCTATACTAGGAGCATCCAGCTTAAGTTATGCCAGAATTAGGGATTCCCTGGTATTCATCTTCTAACAAACAACATTATCTGATTTACAGAAATGTCTTGTCATCGGCACCGTTTCACAAGGTGGTACACTCTAGTGATTCATTTCTCCAGGTATACTGGTGTGGTCAGAGTGAGTTATAGTCCTGCTGTTCATATTTCTATTTAATAAGGCACATCCTGATTGACCAGCATGACAAAGAGAAAAAGGATAGACAAGAACAGTCACCAACCAAAATGATCAAATTGTTTTTTTAAGACTCACCCATAGCTATTTAGAGAACATTATTCACACTTGTGAAGTTTTCCTTGTAAAAAATGTGCAACTTAAAAATGTCAGAGAATATTTCATGGAGAAGTATTGATAGGTATGACTTAGAAAACAGAAAGAAATTGACATTATTTAATCAGGTTTACAGCATTGTACAGATTTTTCTTTCTTTTTAAAATATAAAAATCAGAATTTGATGCAAAATTGTTATTTCATCAGCATTTTTTGTTTGTTTTGTTATGAGTCAAAGGAAATCAACAATTTTTATACAAGTTACTCTTATTAATCTTTAATACAAAGAGCTTAAAAATAAATCAAAAAAAATGAACAATCCTAAAAATGTTTTATTTTTATTAATATTGCACATATTTATCTTACATAGCTCTTACGTAGCAAGACAATTTGAAATATGCTTCAGAATAGGACAATGAACCCAAAATGTGTTATAAAGAATACTTACAAATGTTCTCAGATAGAGAGAGCAGGGTGGCTAAACGACAGGCACAAACACACACATCTGTATGCACAAACGCCGCTCTCCTTTTCGCTCTCCCTCTATCTCTCTGATCTGTCATTTTTTCTCTGTCTCACTCCTTATCTTTCCTTCTTTCTCACTCTCACACACACAATGCACTAGACTTTTTACACACTCTCAATAATACTAGCATATTGAGTAGATTAAATTATTCTCAATAATACTAGTCGGTTGAGTAGCTATGATACATTGTGGAGAAAAAATGAATTGTGGGTTGCATATTAGATGGGGAACCAACAACATATATGTAAAGTATATTAGGTAGAAAGTCTATTTAAATCAGATCTTAATTTTTCTAATTTTAGTGCCACAGAAAGTATAATGTATCTTGTTTCCTTCTATTACTTTAAATGATCAATAATAATAGTAACAATAGCTAACTTTTATTGAGAAATTGTATATGTTAGAAACCATACTACATCCTAGGTCAAAATGAATTTACTATTTTTTAGGGCAAGTCAATGGCATTATTTTGGATCCCCTCCTTCACATTTTTCAGATGAAGAAATTGAGCCCAAAAAACGATTAAATAACTTTTTGAAGACACACAACTAGTAAATGGGAGGCAAGGATTTGAATGCAATACTTAAACCAATATACCATATTGCTTCTTAAATAGAAAGTGCTAATCTGTAAAACAGTTCTTAACGATTTTCTTCTTTTAGGTAATGAATTGAACCCTACAATTTCCCAAGATTCAATGTTATAACAAACACCCTTACAGCTATGTCCACGTAAAATGCAGAAATTAAGTGAACTTTGGAAAATTTTAAGCTCCATTGTAGAAATTTTTATATAGGCTCTATTTCTTTATTTAATGAAATCTTACTGCAGTCCCATTTTTAACTTTAAAATTTTTTATTATGAAAAAATGTTCTATGTATGTAAAAGTAGAATGGTGTAATGAACTAGCATGCACCGATCAGACAGCTTCACAATTGCTTTTTATATTTGTGACTATACAAATAGTTGCATAACCAGCAAATTTCTTCAGTACTCCACAATCTCATTTTTTACTAAAGCCATAGTTGGCAGTTTTGGCAGCCCTGACTTTTTTTTAAAAATTGTAATGGTTTTAGGGGTACTAATGAATGTTTACCAAGTGAAGCAGTATGACCAATGAATGGCTACCTCCTTCACCACTCCATTGCAATTGCCCTCTTCATGATAGTGGTGATCAGGATGTCACTAAATGCAGTGAATACTGCTTATACCTTACCTTGAGAGCTCTTCACACAGCATCTGAGACTGATCATCACTCTCTGTTTACTAAATTAATATTTTCCTCTGGTTTCCTTCAAGTTATACTGTATTGGTGTCCTTTTATTCTTTGTCTTTAGTCTTTTTTCTCATTCACAAAATGGTTAGTTTTTTTCTTCTTCTTTCCCTGAGCTTTGTATGAAGCCTTTTGATATAACTTAAGATCTAGGAAACTTTTCTGTAAATAGTCAAATGGTACTTATTTGAGGCTTTGTTGGTATTGTGTCTCTGTTGTGCTTATAGAACTCTGCCGTTGTAGTGTGAAAGATGTGATACATAACATAAATAAATGAGTATGGTTGTGTTCTGGTAAACTTTATTTACAAAACCAAGTGGTGGGCTAGATTTGGCCAATAGTAGTAGTTTTCCAACTTCTAATATTTTGCAGGGAAATTTCAAACACTGTTGTACATTCAAATGCAATTGTCTATATCTATGTTAGTGCTCAAGAGCTCTATGCTGAATTCCAGTTTTCATCTGAACATTTACACTCAAATGTTTCCTTCTTGATATACATGCGTATATATATCACACATATATATATAATTTGTTTACTATTATTTCTTGGGCACTGTGCGAATGCCAAGTATTTATATGAATGAAAACCAGCATATGCCAGATTTCAGGGACATTGTAATCTAATGAGAAGGCAGAGGATCAACCATTAATCAAGAATCCATACCAATAATTACATTATTATAAATTGTGACCTTCGGGTCTCGGTTAGATTGATTCATGCTTTGTTATTATTATTATTATTATATCATTTATCAGTGTATCAAGGGTAACAAAGTTATGTAGATAAACAAGCCTTCTTTGAAGAGAGAATAAGTTGAAAATCTAAAGCTACAAAGGACAATATCATTCAATATTTAAAGATTAATTAATAAAGAACAAACAAGCTAAAGAGACCAGACTAGACAAAGACTACTCACTCCATACTGAGGGAGTAGTCTTTGTCTAGTCTAGTCTCTTTAGCTTGTTTGTTGGCCAAATGGATCAGAGTGATCTTGTCAAACACGTGTTTCAATATGATGTGTGCTGCTTAAAACACTTTTATGTTTTAAAAAGTCCTGATGAATGGCCTCCTAATTCTCTAACCTTAGTTAAGTCACTCTTTTAGGGGGAAACTCTGAGTTCTAATGTCACCATGCTTTTTGATTGATTCCTTTGATTTGCATACTCATGTGACTGCCATATTTGCTTTAAAGTTCTCTTGTTCAGGAACATTGTCATTTTCTATTTATCTAGGTCTTGTTTTTTTGGCAAAAGTGTAAATTTTTATTTATATAAATACATAATGTTGTAAAAATGTATGTGTATTGTATATTTATAATATTTATGTATATTTATGTGTGTAACAAGTCAGAATCTTACATTTTCATTTCAAATTGTATTAATAATATATAGAAAACTTGTCAATAATTTTGAAATATTTATTTTTTATGAACATACCCTAAATAAACAGAAAACAAAAAAATTTAATTCTAGCAAATTTCTAGTTAATTTTCTTTATAGTGTATACTTATGTGTTTGTGGGATATAATATCTTCTGCAATTAATAAATCATTTTGGCTTTGAAATTATTTGACTATAATGATGATTTTAATTTACCATTCACTATGACTTTATAAATCATTATCTGAAATGAAATGCTTAGAAGGGGAAGAATTAAAAGAAAACCAATAATTTTGTTCTTATAAATTAAATTGTATTATATAAAAATCAGCAATGTTATTGGTTTTTCTATTTTCTTTTAAATATTAATATATTATTATTAGACATGTTCTGTATCCAAACTGTCTACATTCAAATTTCATCTGTCATGTCCTTGCTTTCGGATTTGGAGGAAGTTACTAAATCTTTTCATATCTCAATTTTCTCATTAGTAAAAGAAGAATCAATATAGCAACTACTTTATAGATTTGTTATTAGATTAAATTATTAAATATTATAAATCTTTTAGAACAACACAAGGCACAAAGTGTTATGTAAGTGTTTACTAAATAAAAGTATTTTAAAAAATAATGAATATGGGACTATAGCAGAAGTTTGAAGGGGAACATGAGAAGCTCAATATCTTATTCACTATATCTATAATGCTTACACTCTTGCTGTCACATACAAGAACTGCTAATATGGAGAATGTCTTCATTTCAATTACCATATAAGAATCAAGACCTAAATATTTTAAAAATTATTGAGTGCATTAAGATTTTGAACTATTGCTGTATATAGTGTTATATTTAAAAATAGCTACTCATATTTTATCCTTAATCTACTGTATGATTTTTAAAAAATATTTTAATTTGATTATAGATTTGAGGGAGCTGATCAGATTGTATAAAGACATCCCATGTATCCAGGTTCCCCAATGACAATATCTTATATAACAGTACAATACCAAAATCAAGAATTTGACTTTTGTACAATGCATGTGAATAAAATTATAATGTGGCTGAAAAACTCCAGTCCTATAAATATTTATTTTTGTGTTACAACTTCCTTACACTATTCAATGTAATAACATGCTGTACTGGTTTATAGCCTTGAAGCAATAGGCTACACTATATAGTCTAGGTGTGTATTAGACTATGCCAATCAGGTTTGCACCATGATAAAATTGCCAAATGATACATTTCTCAAAACATATCCCCATTTTTAAGAGTTGCATGACTGAACTAAACCAAATTTTAAAATTCTATTTGGTCATGGTGTATAATTCTTTTTATATACCGCTTAATTTGCCTGTAGCTTTTCTTTATTTGTGTACTGCTTTTGTTTTGTTTTGTTTTAGTATCTAGGTAATACTAGCTATATAAAATGAATTGGGAATCATCCCATCTCTTCTATTTTCTGTAAAGTGTTGTATAGAATTGCTGATAATTCTTCTTTAAAATTGTGTTAAAATTCTTCAGCAAAATGACCTGAATTAAAAAAAGAATATGGTTTGGGGAATTTTAAAATTATTAATTCAGTTCCTTAATAATGATAAATCTAATCATCTGTTTTTTAATGAGTAAGTTGTGGTGCTTTGTGTTTTTCAAGGAGTTGATCTTTTTTATCTAAATTATCAATTTATTTGTACAGAGTAGTTTATAATGTCTGCAGGATCTGTAGTGTTATCCAGTGTTTCATTGCTGATATTGGAAATGTGTGTGGGGTGTGTGTGTGTGTGTGTGTGTGTGTGTGTGTTTTGTTAGTCTTGCCAGAGGTCTGTTAATTTTATAGATGTTCTCAAAGAACTGTTACCTCATTCATTTATTTTCTTTATTATTTTTCTGGTTTTGATTTTTTTGATTTCTCTTATCCTTCTGCTGGTTTGGGTTTACTTTACTCTTATCTTACTAGAGTCTTCAGATAAAAATTTTGATTTTTTTGAAGCTTTTTCTTTTTACTCATGCATGCAATCAGTGCTAAACTATTTTCTTAGCATTGTTTTAGCTGGGTTCTACACCTTTTGATATGTATTTTCAATGTATTTACCTTAATGCATTTTAAAATTTATTTAAATACTTTCTCTTTAACGCATGGATTATTTAGAAATGTGTTGTTTAGCTTTCAAGCACTGAGAAATTTTCTTGTTATTGTTATTAATTTTAAATTTAACCTTATTTTAGTCAGATAATGTATCACATATGATTGTGGTTTCTTTAAATATGATATATGATATGTATTTCTCTACAATATGATATATGGTCCATATGAGATATGGTTTATCTCATATAGTTTAGGTGGACACAGTAAAGGAATGTGTATTCTGCTTTTCTTGGATAGAGTGCTCTATAAATTTCTATAAGATACTATTGGTGAATGGTTTTGTACAGTTCTTTCTCATAGACAAGCATTTTCTGTGTAGTTCTTTCAAGTGTTGAGGAAGGAATGTTAAAGTCTCCAATTACAATTGTGGATTTATCTATTCTTTCAATTCCTTACACGTTGACTTCACATATTTTATATTTTGCTGTGTACATATTTAGAATTTCTAGGTCTTCTTAATAAATTGAACCTTTTGTTATATAATGTCTTTCACTTTATCTGATAATTTACTTTACTTTAAAGTCTACTTTATCTAATATTAATATACACAATTAGATTTCTTTTGATAAATATTTTGTAATTTTTTTGTTTTCAGCCTGCCCATTTATTATATTTGAAATTAGTTTCTTGTAGACAGCAGATAGTTGGTATAGTTTTTTTTAATTCACTCTAAAAGGTTTTTTAAACTTAATACAGGTTGGCCATTTACATTTCATGTAATTATTGATGTATAGGGTTTAAATCTGAAGTTGAGTGTTTACATTCTGTTTGTTCTCTCTGTTTTAATTTCTGTTCTTCTTTTTTACTGCTCTCCTCTTTGTTACGTGAATATTTGTGACTAATTTTGATTTATCTGAAGTATTTTTAGTGTATATAATTGTATGACTTTTTAATAGTTTCTAAATATTATATATACGTATCACATTCTACTAGAATTGTAATTTTAGCAGTTCAAATAAGGCATAAAAATCTGACTATTACATATCTTTTAGCCTCCTCTATTTATCATGTAATTGCCTTAATTATTTTGATTATGTTAATTTAGAACCGTATCATGCATGTACTAATTATTACTTCTACCTCAAACAATTTTAAAAACTCAACAGGAAAATGAAAGCTTATAGGTCCATAGCATTTTCCCATAGGTTTTGTTTACTCTGTTCTTTCTTGCTTATGTTTCAAGTTCCTTCATTATTGTTTCCTGTTTAGAAAACTTCCTTTTGCCAATTTTTTAGGGTCAGCTTACTAACAACAAATTATCTTAGTTTTCCTTCATATGATAAAACTTTGATTTTTCTCTTGATTTCTAAAGGTAATTTTCATTGGCTATAAAATTCTGGATTGAAAAAATTCTTTTAACACTTGAAAATTGTTGTGTCACTTTTTTTAGCCTTCATAAGTTCTGATGAAAAATCAGCTGTATTTCAAATTGCTTTACACCAATAGGTAAGATGTAGTTTCTCACAGACTGTTTTAAATACTTTTTTTTCTTTAATAGTCATAAGTTTAACTATGATGAGTCTTGGGATGGATTTCTCTGGATTTTTTATGTTAGAAGTTTATTCTCTCTCTTAAATAGAGAGATTTGTGTATTTTGCTTAATGTGGGAAATTTTCAGCAATGGTATTTTCTTCCTGTATTTTTTTTAGTTCACTCTCTTTGTTCACTCCTCTAGGACTTTGGCAACATTTATACTAGTTCACTTGGCATAGACTTACCTGCTTATGGTGCCATTTTTATTCCTTCATGTTTGTTGGTATATAGAGTCCTTGATTACTTTCACTTATTATATTCTTTAGATTCTATTCTGTTCTATCTTCATACATCCAGGATACTTGACAATAGTAGAATTTAAAGAAATGAAAATACATAAGAATGACTAGCGGAATATAAATTGACTTAAATAATTGCAGTGTTTTATGTAAAGTGATACATTACATGAGCAATAGTATGCTGGTAATAGATGTATCTAAAAAGTCTATCATCTTTTGCTTTTTTCATGGATGATATTGTTACATTTCAATTTAGGAGTTATTTATCTGTTTATTATCTATTCATATCTATCTATTTCCTTTTAAATAGACTACATTAGAATTAGGAAAAACTTCTCTTTTTCTCAAAAAATATTTTACATCTTAAGTTCTATTTTTTAAATTAATGTTAACATAGCTGCACAAGCTTCCTCTTTGTTAGTATTTCATATGTAATATACACATTTATGTGAATTTTAAACTATTAATATTTTATCATCATGGTGATTTTATCACACAGTGATATTTAAAAATCCATGCTGACTATGGATTCTTTACATTTGCCAAATTTAATTTGTGTTCATTCTGCTTTCTCATGACAGATGATTTTTTGCTGAATCCTGGACACTTTAGATAACATGATATGGGACCCTGGCTCTTTTTTAAACCTTGTACCTTAGCAAGTCTCATCTGCTACCACCCCAGTAAAGAGAGTGGAAGGTACTCTGTTACCTGTGGGTAAAAGAAAAAGTCCAGGATTCTTTTGGGGTCTTCACAGACTTTATGTTGGAAAGAATGATTTACTGTTGCCTATTGAATATAAAATGTTTCCAGGGCTCGGTGGCTCAGCCTGAAATCCCGCACTTTGGGAGGCTGAGGTGAGTGGATTGCCTCAACCCGCGAACTCGAGACCCACTTGGTCAACTTGGCGAGACCTTAACTCTACAATAAATCAAAAAAATTAGCTGGGTGTGGTAGTGCGCGTCTGTAGTTCCAGCTACTTGGAAGGCTGAGGCAGAAGGATCGCAGAGCACAGCAGGTCAAGGCTGTGGTGGCCGGGAGCGTGCCACTGCACTCTAGTCTGGGTGACAGAGTGAGACTCCAACTCAAAAAAAAAAAAAGTTTTTGCCCCCAGCTCAGCCTTCTCTTATGCCACCCAAGGGAGAGGTTGTGTTTTCCTGTGGCAGTCTGTAAAAGTTAAAGGTCTAGGCTTTCTAATTATTATGCACTGGGAAAGATGATTTATTCCTGGGAAATGTGACTGGAGTGCAAGAATTTTTATATGCATATTTTCTGCTTTGCTAAGATGTTGCTTTGTTGATCATTTGGTTAGAAGAAATACGCTTTTCTTGGGGTCTTTTTTCACTTGTGGCTGTTGGAATGGTTTTGCATTGTCAGTTACTCCAGTATTCACTTTTGGCTATATGAGGCAAAATCATGCCTAGGTAACTAATAATCATTTAATTTCTTAGATCTTTAGGTCTGTAATTTTTTTCATAGTATTTCAGAGACTTCTTATGAATGTTTTAAATAAAATATCCAGGATTTTAGTTACAATTTTTAGTATGATTTTAAAGTAATTGATATTTTATATCTGTTTCACCAGAATTTAATAAGGAATATTTATTTTGGGCATATGAGAACCTGAAAACTAAAATATAATCTTTGTCCTTCAAGTACTTCAAATTGGCAGAAATTATATATGTACATAATAAAGTGAAATATTATAATAATACAGTCCAGTGTATTCCAGGGGCAGTATATGCATGCTGCATTACTTTCCATTTTATGTGTCATATCATTAATCATTCATGACTCTGAATCCTACTCTAAATGTATGAAGACTCATCACAATGTTCCCAAATATGCACTATCCATTTGACAGAGAAGACCATGAATTAAACTCATTTTTCATTTCTCTGTTAGCAGTAAATAATATAGAATACTAAAGGTGAAAGCATTCACTGTGGGCTATATAATCAAATAAAAGCTCATAGGGTGTCAAATTTAAACTGACTCTTATTGCAGATCTTTCACCTAGTAGCTGTGTGACCTAAAGCAAATTTTATAAAAAAAGATAATAAAAATATTTTTCTTCAGGTTTATTTCTTCTTGTGTCAATTTTGGGAAGATATGTTTTTCAATGAATTTATCCATTTTGCCTAAAATACCCAATGCATTTGGATTAAGTTTTTCTTAGTACTTTTACTATCTTTTTATAACTATAGGCTATGTCTGGATGTCCATTTAAAATTCCAGAAACCTAAGTCATGATTTTTTAACCTTTGTTTTTGAAGTGTTAAACAATAAATAGGGCATTTATCTAGATCTGTTGCATAACCTTTTGCTACAGAATTATTAATATTGAAAAATACTTATCTATGTATCACTACTAGTTTCTCAACAATGAATTGGAGTGAATGTAAGAAGGACAGCTAATGTTACTCTTGTGGTGAATATCTATAGCAATTCTGGGATGTGAAACCATAGCCAAGATAGCTGAGACTGAGAAAATTGCAGTGGCCCAGGACTCTATGAAAAGCAAAAGTGCTGACGGATGATGGACACTGACTTGCAGCAGAAGAAGATACTCCTTATTGGAGGAAAGTTCAATATCACAAAGCCACGATTCTTCTCAGGAATTAGTATAAATTAGATGACAACCCCACCCAAATTTTTCATGAAATTTTCCAAGTTCTTGAAATATTTATGGAAGAGCAAAAGGCCATTATTAGTCAAGATATTGTGAAAGATATAGAATAAAGTGTGTATGTCATGTGGATACCAGAAAAATTTGAAAAAAAATGTATCAATCTTCATTTAAGAAAACTTAAAATATGTGGACCAATGAAGCAAAACATATGTATAGAAGGATGTCAATCAATGCAGAAATGGGAGAAAATTTGTAATATAGAAGTGGAAAAATGTATATTCCATATGAGAAAAAAAGTTAAAAACTGCTTATTAGTTACAAAATGTAATACCAAAATTAAGTATGTAAATGTGAAAATCAAACTTTGAAGCATCTTAAATTTAAGAGTATGCTTTTCTAACTTTGGCTGATGAAATAATTTATTTAATTATGTATAATATTCATTAATCTAAACAGATTGACAAATTCAGTTATACCAAAATTAAGATTCTACTGTAAATATACTTACTCTCAATTCTCTTTGAACAAGAATTTTGAGTAAGGAGTTTACACAATAGCAATATGTAATATCAATTAGAATGGGAAGACAAGATGCAAGAAATTAGGAGGTTAATCAATGAAGTCAGATGTAAGATAATAAAGAATTTAGAGAACTCTTAGGACATTAAAACTATCATTAGTTTATTTGGAGAATAAATATGAGGGAAGAGATGTTATAGATGATTTTGTTGTATATGTCTAGAGTTATTATATAAATATTACATTTATTCAACATTTAACAAGCAATTATTCATAATTTTGCAAATAAAATTTTGTATTTGATTTGTGGTATAAGGAAAAGTGAAAATTTAAGAATTTTATAAAGATTTTCATTTTGAGCCTGAAATAAAAATTAAAGTTGGCATGTTTTGATATGAGTAAAAATGGCAGATTTACATGTTCAAGGAAATTAACCATTAGGAGCATAGTTTTGGATGTCAAGTTTGAAACATCTATAATGTCCAGATATATATAAATAATTGAAGCCACTGCCAAAAATAAGGATGTCAGATTTGTCAAGCAATTGTTGCAACAATTTTTATTGATATGTAACATACATAGCATAAAGTTTACAAATCTTAAGTGTTAGTTGGTGCCAAGATAAAACTAGATTCAAAGTCTCAAAGCTTTTTGGAACAGCAGGGTGAGATTTTAACTAAAACTAAAATAACTGTATGAAGGAAGTGGGGAGCAAAAAAGGTAGGCATACATTAAATGGTAACATGACAGAAATTTGACTCTGAAATAAGAGGATAAAGTGGACACATCTTTTGGGAGGGACACTGAGAGAGGAGATAGCTAGGGGGCTGGCTAGGCAGACACACAGGGAGGGTCTCTAAGAGAAGTGATAAATGCGGGAACATCCTTGCACCACCCCTGTTATGTAAGATTCAATTGAAAATATGGCAATGTGATTAAGAACATTCTCTTAAGCCCGAATGTTTTGCTCAAAGGGTCTTTTTACCACTCATAAGCAAGCGCAATAGCTCAACGAAATGTCCTAATTTGACCCAAGCTTACTATAACATGGCATTTGTATTGTTATTTCACCCTCTCCCTGCAAAGTGGGCTTTTCTGTGGTACAATGGGTAATAATCAAGATGAAGTAACTTTGGACATGGGCACTCATGTGCAGTAAAGGCTGGGACCAGAAAGCAGCTAGGAGGTTAAAAGGCAGGTAAGTTACAAATGAGAAGAACACCCCTAGAAAGGAAAGATAAAACCAATAAGCAAGTCCCTAGCACGGGTGACCTATTTTGGGTCCCCTCTCTTCTTGAGAGTTTTCTGTTGCTTAATAAACGACTCCTTCACTCATCCTTCGGTGTCTGTGCGCCTTAATTTTCTTGGTTGTGGGACAAGAACTTGAGGATCTAAGCTGACAGAGTAGTTGAAAATTCCTGCAACACCACTCCCTAAGAAGTAACATTTAAGAACTATCAAAAAATAATTACAAAAAAGTGAAATTCTATATTTGGAAGCTACAGTATTGATAATCAAACTTCAGTTGCATGGAACCGATAGCAGATTGGAACCCTCCTGCACCCCCAGCTTAAAATGAAAATTATTTATCAACTTGAAGACAGGTCCAAAATGTCATTAAACTGAGGTACATAGTGGGGAAGGGATACTTAAAAAGAGAACAGTGCATCTTTGACCTATAATTGATATGTAAAACAATAAAATAAGAATGTATTTAACATTAAATCTAAAATACAATGGACGCTCAGAAAATACCTAGCAGAAAAAGAATACAAAACCATGCTCAGGTGTATTTGCTGAACATAACAAAAAATAATAATAAGTCTTAAAAGAAGGTAAAAATCATTCAGGACAAACAATGATAAACTTGACTACTAACTTTTCACTAGGAAAAAAACAGAGACCGGAAAATAAAACAAGAAAATAAGTGAACAAAAATACTCTTTCAATTTAGAGCTATATATTCAGTAAAGAGATTTTTGTATATAGAGCTGTACTAAAGACACTTATTTCAGACACTTAATTATGCAGTAAAGACATTTATTTCAAAAGAAAAACTAAACAAAGAAATGTGAAGGATATTTGTTCACAGGAGATGAAAAACAAGAAATACTATATTGAAACTTGGAGGTAAGGAGAGAAATAAAGAACACTAGATATTAAAATATGTGGTGTAATGCAAATATGTCATTTTTTCATCTTTTATTAACTTTCTAAAAGTGAATTGATCATTAATTTAAAAAAACCATAATGTATAATGGCATGTCTAACATTTGCAGTCGTAACTCATTGTTGTTTTAATGTGCAATTCATTCCCTAATGACAAATGGTGCTGAACATGTTTTTCCATGTGTGTGCCATCTGCATTTCTTCTTTGTTGAAGTGTCTGTTTAGATCTTTTGCTTATTTTCTGATTGGGTTATTTTTTTCTTGATGTTGAGTCTTAAAGGATCTTCAAATACTTTGGACATTAGTAATAGCAGATATATATTTTCCAAATACTTTTCCCCAGTATATGCTTAGTTTTTTTGTTGCTATTATTTTATTATCTTAAAAATGTATCTTACAGAATGGTGATTTTATATCAGTGAAATTCAACTTCAATTTTTTATCTCATGAATTATGCTTTTGGAATATCTAAAAATGCATCATTGATTCTAAAATCATATATATTTTCTTTACTTTATGTTTTCTTTTTAGAAGTTTTACAGTTTTACATCTTACATGCAAGTCTATGTTCCATTTTGAGCTCATTTTTGTGAAGAGTATAAGATGTGTGGTTAGGTTAATTTTTTTTTGCAAATGAATATCCCATTTTTTCAGTGCCGTTTGTTACATTTGTTAAAAGTATTAATATTTCTCCATGAAATTAACTTTATGTCTTTGCTAAAGATCATTTAAATATTTTAGGTCTATTTCTAGGACCTTTATTTTGTCCCATTGATCTATGTGTCTATTCTTTCACCAATATCACATTCTCTTGTATAATACAGCCTTAGAGTCCTTGAAATCTAGTTATACGGGTCCTTCAACTTTGTTTTTCTTCTTCAGTATTGTGTTACCTATTTTATGTCTTTTGCTTTTTTGTTTAAAGTTTAGCATTTTTTTGATATTTATAAAATAGCTTCTTGGACTATTGTTTATGATTGCATTGAATCTATAAATCAAGTTGGAGAAAATTGACATCCTAACAATATTGAGTCTTCCAATAAATAAACATGGAATATATCTTTTCTTTAAATTCTTCCATCAGAGACTTGTTTTCTATACACAAATTCTATACATATTTAATTAGATTTTTCCCAGAAAACTTCATTTATTAGTGCTATATACAAGGGACACTTGTATATACACTTGTATAAACACTTGGGGTTTATTTATTTTAAAATGTGTATTTATTCTTACATGTTTAATGTGAAGTAGACCCTAGAGTAGGGCATGGCAAGGGTTGAAGTGCTACTGCACATTACTGAGAGTCCCCTTGCCTTCTAGGCACTCCCAGTAAATAGCTTCAGGGGATCTTTGACTTCCTTGCAGACTGCACCCAAAGATGTACATATTTCATTTAGGGAAACCAAAAAAAAAAAAATGCCTCGAACAGAGATTGGATGAATAGGGATAGTGGGGCAAGGGGGCCGGTCATGCCATCGTTTTTCAAAAACTGCTGAACACTCAGCACGGGTGTGGGCAGGTGTATTGTTTTGGTGAAAGAACCAGTCACCTGTTTGTACCAACTCAGGACATTTCTTCCATAAATCATTATGTAACCTTTTCAAAACGTCCAGATGCAAACTTTGCTTGACTGTTTGATCTGAAGAAACAAATGTCAAGTGTGCTACAAGGATCCACCTTCCAAAAGATAATTCAGATTTTTTGGTAACCTGTCACCCCAATACAGTATAATAAATAATATTGTCTTTAATTCCAACTTTGCCTTGAAGATGCCAATATAATTGCTAGTTAAGAACCTTTAAAGTAGGTCTTCACCTATCTGGAGGAGTCTTCCTCTTAATTTTCACAATGCTGCTATTCATTTGTAACTTAATTTCGGCTTAAATGCCATCTCCCCAAAGACTTCTTTGACCATCCAATTCGAAGTAGCACTTGACCTCTATTAATTTGCATTACACTCACATTTGCTTATTTTAATTCTCTGGAACACATATTTCACTATTTGAAATTGTATTTAATAAAGTTATGTACATGTTTATTGCTTATGCTTCCACTAGAATATAAACTACAAAAGTAGAGAATCTTTTTTTTATTTTGTTTTCCATTTTACCACCAGAAGTTTTTAATGGTTTCTCAATAAATATTAGTTGACTGAATACTGAATAACTTAATTCTTCAGTAATTTTGTTTTGCTGAGTTTCTCCCATAGGCAGATTCAGAGTTTAAGTGAAATCCCAGGTAGCACATTTTAGGAAACTGGGGAATTCAGGAAGAGAAAGGAAGAAGTCAATATAGAACACAATTAAGAAAAATATTGACTTCCTCCAAGATGCTCATGTGCTAATCTCTGAAACCTGTGAATATTTTATCTTAATGGAAAAAGAGACTTTGTAGATATAATTAAGGTAAGAATATGAAATGTAAAAATTATTCTATCATTTGAATAAGCCCAATGTATTAAAAGAGTTATTTTTAGAGGGTAGCAGGAATATTAGAGTAAGATAGATATTTGAAGATGCTTTCCTGTTGGATTTGAAGACTAAGGAAGAAAACATATATGAAGATGGTTGTGAGAAGCAGGTACAGGTAAGGCAATGGATTCTCTCCTAGATCCTTGAAAATAAAATTCAGCTTGCAGCTCTGTTGAGGAATATTTTGGGTTTCTGACCTCCAGAATGGTAGCATAATACATCTGCAATGTTTTAAGTCACTGATTGCTGTGGTGTATCACAGCACAACAGGAAACTAAAACAGATGCAATAAATAATATATTATTCCAATTAACTACTGAAGCTGAACTGTACTGGGGACTGGAATTGTGTAAAACTTGCCTCAGAATGTCCCAATTGAAGGATGAGAAAAATAGTCCATTTATCCTACAACTCTTGTTAATCTTTGACTGTTCTCCTCATGATGACGGTCTGAAACCACATTCACCAGCCCTTCACACGATCTGAGCATTTTCTCAAAAATAAAGAGGACAGCAAGAGGGCCAACTGGAAGTTCCTAGCACCTGCCTCCTCTCAACAAAGACAGTCACGCAATGAATAAACAACTACATTAATGAAATTAATTATTTTCAGTTAATGAAAATAACTGAAAGGAGTATGTGAGTTCATCAAAGTAGTAGCAGAAACACTGTAGAGCACGGAAACACAGGATGGTCACGTAGGAAATGGAAGGAAACACATCATCTCTGCCATCTCATTCTTCAGTCAGGATCAGCTGGTGATACAGAGACCTGCTAATATCTGTCCATATTGTCACAGACCCTAGAGTAGGGCATGGCAAGGGTTGAAGTGCTACTGCACATTGCTGAGAGTCCCCTTGCCTTCTATGCACTCCCAGTAAATAGCTTCAGGGGATCTTTGACTTCCTTGCAGACTGCACCCAAAGATGTATATCCCTGTTTATTCCCTTTCTTAATAGTCATAGGTTTGAACAATATAATATTGATATAATTATATATATTGTGATTTGTTAACTTTTGCTTCAATGTAAGCATAAGTCTTGTGATTTGCTTAAATTTTGCATGCTTGATGTCTTAGGTCTTGTAAGTTTCCTTTACTCTAAATGTCACTATCTAAATGTAAAATACAGCTGCAACTTAAGTTCTGTACAATGCTCTGCTGGTCATTTGGCTTATGTATAGATTCCGATAATTCTGAACTATCAAAATGGACTGCAAGACCTGAAGAAGGGGCAGAACCATTTTAGAAAGACCTCGATTCCAACTCTGCTCCCTGTATTTGAATTCGGAAATAAACTTCTTTCTATCATTTCCCTGCTCCTTTGATTTATCGGTATCAAGGGACAGCGGCTGAGCATTACTTGGACCATAACACTGGGAACAAGATGGGACTTCTCCCTGCTGGGAAACAGCAAACAAAAGGATTCCCACTCCCCACAACTACTTGTTTGGATACCTGCAGTTCTCACTATTGGGAACTCTTGTAATCCTTGCAGGTGCTAAGCCCAGCTGAGGGAGCGGCCTGGAGTTCACACAAGCCATGCTCCCCAGAGGAGGTGTCAACACTGGGAGTTGCACCATCTCTAACCAGAACAATAGCTGGAGTATGCCCTACTCTGAGAATGGGGAACGATGGCAATCTTCCGTGCCTGAGGTTTTTTTGCAGCTAATTCCCCCCCAATCAGGTGGCCTGCAGTTTCTGAGCTGAGATGCTACTACACCATATCCTGTGGGAACAACATGCTGCTGAGAGGCTCCATCTGTCCCTTTGAATCACTGCTGTGCCCTGGCCCTTCAGGCCTGGACTGAATCAGAGCTTTGCCTCCCACAGAAATGTCGTCTTGGCCTCCAAGACTAATCTTAAAGCCTGAGCTGAAGCAGCAAATCATCCACTGAGCCTAGCTGAGCAAGTGAGCCTCCCAGGGCTGTGGTACCCTGATTTCCAGGAAAACAAAGCATCAGCTGAGCCCAGACATCATGTTCTGCAGGTTAAATAACTGGAGTACCCTACTCCCTGAAACTGAATGAGCTCCCTAGAGTCTGAGCTGCTAAGCTACTTCTTCAGAAAGTGGACTCATTCCTGTACTGCTCACTGCCACCCAGGGCCTGCATAATATATATTCAAGATTTGAGCACCTAAATATGTAAAGCAAATGTTAATGAACATGAAGGGAGAATAATAGCAATACAATAATAACAGGAGATTTTAATACCCTTCTTTCAGCAATGAACAGATTAAGTAGGCAGAAAATTAAGAAAATAGTAGCATTGAACTGCACTTTGAACAAAATAGACCTAACAGGTACATATAAAACTTTCCATCTAACAGCAACAGAATATACATTCTTCTTTGGTACTTATGGGACATTCTCCAGTATAGCCCACATGGAAGACCACAAAACCAGTATTGGCAAATTTAAGAAGGTCAAAATCATATTGAGTATTGCTTCTTACCATGATGGTATGAAACTAGAAATCAACAACAGGAGAAATTTTGGAAAATTCTACAATATGTGAATATTAAACAACACACTCCTTGACAATCAATGGATCAAAGATGAAATCAAAAGATAAATTTAGTAATATCTTGAAACAAATGACAATTAAAATGCAACATAACCAAATTAATGGTATGCAGCAAAAACAGTTCTGAGATGAGAGTTTATAGCAATAAATTCCTACATTAACAAAGTAAAAGATTCCAATTATGTAGTCCACTATCAAGACCTGAGGAACTAGAAAAAGAACAAACTAAACCCAAAGTTAGCAGAAGGATGGAAATAATAAAAATCAGAACAGAAATAAATCAAGTAGAGAATAGAAAATCATAGAGAAAAAATCACTATAAATAAGAGTTTTATTTTTCTTCTTTCTTTTTTTTTAATAAATAAAATCTACAAATCCTTAACTGGACTAAGATAAAAGAGGAGATTCAAACACGTGAAATCTGAAACAGAAAGAGACGTTATGGCAGATGCCTCAGAATTAAAAAAAAAACATGAAAAATTATTATGAACAATTATGTCAACAAAATTGATAACCTAGAGGAAATGAAATTTCTAGAAAAATACAACTTACCAAGGTTAAATCAGGAAAAAATAAAAAACCCAAATAGACTAATAACAAAGAGATTGAAGTAGTATATACTTATTAAAAAACTCTAAACATAGAAAAGTTGAGGAACAGATGGCTTTGTAGTCTAATTCTACCACCTTTAAAGAAAATTATTATGAATACTGCATAATTTCTTTCAAAATCTAAAACTGGAGGAAATATGGCCTAAAAATTTTATGAGACCAACTTCATCTTGATACCTAAGTCCACTACAAAGAGAACATAAGTGTAAAAAAAACAAATAAAACTACATACCAATGTCTCTGATGAACACTAATGTTAGTAAATTGAATTTAACAACGCATCAAAAATATTGCAAGTACACATCCTGATCAAGTGTGATTGACCCCTGGCATGCAAGGCTTATTTCACATATGCAAATCAAGCAATGGGTTATATCACATTAACAGACTGAAAGACAAAAGTCACATGATCATATCCATTGATACAGAAAAAGAACTAGAAAAAAGTTCATATTCTTTTTTGATAAAAATCTTTAAGAGTGTAGACATTGAAGGCAAATTCCTCAGTATAATAAAGACCACTTATAAAAACCTACAGCTAAAATCATAATCAATCATAATCAATTGGGAGAAACTGAAAGCCTGTCTTCTAAGATCTGGTTCTACTCATCACAGTACTACTAGAAATATCAAGAGCAATTAGACAAGAAAATAAATTACAAGGAACCAATCAAAAATGAGGAAACACAGTTATTGGACATTAATACATATTTGAAATTAAATAGAAGCATCATATTTCATAATATTCTTCCTTTTATGTTTCTTCCATCCCACAACCACTCACTAAAATATTTCTTCTTCTTAATGGAAATCTCTCTTCTTGTCTCTGGCATAGAATAGCAGAAATGGTCATTTCATTTTGAGGCTGAAGCATACCCTTCAGGTCTTTTTTCCACTGTTTTTAGTAACTTATATAGCGTTCGTAGTTTATGAAAGTGTTTCTTCCTCATAAAAAGGTGTAGTATTTAAGAGCAATTCTGGTGAGGACGCTTTTCTGCTCCTAGTTATATGTGTGCATAACTCAATTATGATGCTTCTCATCTGTAGTGTGGGCTCTGCCAAAGTTCATGTATTAATAAAAATGGTTTCTAGTAAGACTCTTGACCATATATTTTCAGACATGTTGAGTTTGAGGCTGTTACAAAACATCTTCAGAAAAATATAGTGTCATAAAAGCAAACTGTTCTGCTCTCCCATCTATTCTTTCTGGAACCTGACTATAATATTAAAGACAAACTAAAGCAAGAAAATGAGGTTATCAGCATTGAATGTAGTAAGTGGTGACAAGTTTATGCTAACACCCTTGAAACATTGAAAACTTCTTGCTTAATTTACCACACAGAGGAGCAAATAAAGCTCTACTAAGTAGAATGGAGCTGTCCTTCTCATAAATAAACTCTAGTGTTTCTGGGAGCAGGACAGGCAAACACAGGGACATCCCAATCACATTGATTCCAGTGGAAGAGAAAATGTCAAAGGTCACTTAAGGGAAAACACAGGCAATGGGTTGTTTAGAATTCCTTTTGTCAAAGTGGAAAATAAGATCACAAAATGTCAAACACAGTATTTGTACTGTGTGCTTTGTGGGGAATTATTTATTTTATCTGGAATAAAAAGGAACTCATTATCTGGAAGTATGAGAGACAGAGGTAGTAGGTATATAAAGAAAAAATGTTTGGGTGCTTCTTTGGGCACTGGGAACAAACTGTTGTCCGAAGATGGACACACTATTGAAATAAAACTACTCCAGAAAACACACGAGTTTGAAAGAATATCTACTGAACACTGTAACAAAAAATAAAGCAGAAGTTCTGTGAAATAAAAATGAGCTATGAATATGTTCAAGGAGAATATGACTATAACAAGGAAATGCACGAGCACATTTTATGAAATCAACATTAGAAAGAAAAGCACAAACATTCTGTTAAATAAGTGAAAAATCAGAGAAGGCAATGTAAGCTGAATAGAGTATCTTTTGAATAAACAGAAAAAAGTAAAATGTTTAATGCATTGAAAGACGATATAATAGAGGCAGAAGGTGAACAGAAGATATAAAGAATATTATTAATTTGTATACTGAAGAGAAAAAAATAAATGTAGAGCATTTCCAAATTAATGAATTTTCAAAAGTAAAAAAAAATCAACAGTTTAAAATGGCATCCAATAAGTCATCCAAGTGAAATAGAAAAAAATATTAACCATTAGTATGTATTGTGTACTTTCTTAGTCAGCTTAAGCTATAACATAAATCATCAAGGACTAAGTAAGTTAAACAATAAACATTTACTTTTAATATTTCTGAAAACTGAGGAGACCAAGATCAAGGTGTTGGTAGATTTGGTGACTGGTGAAGGCACTCCTCCTGGTTAGCAGATGGCTACATTCTTATTGTATCTACATGTGGTGGAGAAAGAGATTCTAATGTCTTCCTCTTCTTACAGAGACAATAATCCCACCATGGGGACTCCACCCACATGACCTCATCTATACCTAATAAGCGCTGGAAAGTCTATCTGCTAGTAGCACCATTTTGGGGGTCAAGTTTTCAGCATTTGAATTTCGAGAGAACACAAACATTCAATCCATAGCAAACACTTATGCCATGAGTGTACAAAGTCCTTGACAAGTATCACTAATTGAATACTCTCAATGTGTTATTGAAAGTAATAAAAATGTATTTTAAAAATAAAGTGAGTTAGAGGTAGGACTAATAAGAACTTTTGAAATTTGAAAGACCCAATAATCACATGCCCCTAAAATAAAATTTTATCTCTTTTGCACATAGGGGAGAGCTGTGACCATATTGATAAGTAGTTCAAAACTTGCATTTATTTTTTAAAATGTCCTTAGAGAAGTATACAGTAGGTACTTCACTCATTCAGCAAATATATATCCACTATCTTCTATGAATGTTGCGTTGAATGTACGCTGTTAGGTAAGACCTGATGGAGTATTTGGTCACTTCTAAAGTCTAATAGAGAATGGGAGAGAAGACAGATAGAGAGAAGGAAACAGTGAAAGTATAAGGAAGTGAAGAGTTAAAGGTGAGGGGGAAGAAGGAAGATAAAGAGAAAATTAAAAATACAAAGCTTGAACTGTGAGTATCTTATCAAAACTTACAAGATGAACCAATTGTAAATATATTCCTAGATTCATTAAAATTAAGCAGTCACTTTAAAAATGTTAAATATAACTTAGGCAAACATTGGATGAAACTTACTAAAAAGGATAATATTTTTGGTGGTCATGGTGGGAAGAATTATTAGTCTTAAGCTATTTTATCTGACCTTAGTTAGGTATCTATGCTGGTTGTTCATCAAAATATCTTCAGTCTAGAGTAATACAAGTAAATACACTGTATTATCTACATAATAGCTTTAGTTTCTCTCTTTTTCTAATTTGTAGTTCATGATAAATAAAGAACTTGTCTAGTTACACTTTTGTTTTTACTATACTTTATATAACTGGAGGTTGGACTGAGTTCTCACAACACACTCATGGCCATGTACACACACACAAATGCCATAGAATTAAAAAATATTACCACTAGAGGGAATTTAAGAGATTATCATTTGACATTTCATAGGTGTAAAAACTGAGATCTAAAGACATGTTTTGTCAAGAGGTTATGGGAGCATGTAGATGTGTCCTACATACAACGTGGTTGAATATTTTAGGTGAAAATATAGAAATGTCTGTTTATGAATTATGTTTAAAGTTCATCTGTATTTTTAAGATGAAACACATGCTATGCAATGAGTTTAGTTCATAGGTAAAGAGCATTATTTCTAATCTTGATTGCAGCAAGTTTTGGTTGGTACTATATTTGACTTTTGACATTATGAGCTCTGATGTGCCTGCCTTATTTTAGAGTTTTATCAGTAGTCTGTCCTGCTAGTCAAAGAGGAAGGATGAGTTTATGAGTCATGTGAGTTGACAGGCCATAAAACTTAGCCTGAGTAAGCTATAAAGGTCTACAGATAGTGGCAGGGGTCAGGATGTTAGAGGGGTTCAGGGAGTAGAATGAGGGTTATTGCTAGGAAACATGATGATACTAGCAAAACTAAGTAGCTCAACATACAGCAAAGAGCAGAAGTTCAAATCTTTTGCTAACTAATGCTCATCATCATTCTTCTGGTTTCTGTCCCAATGGACTTTGGAGTCCTTTCATGATACAGAAAAAAAAAGTGTCTTTAGTGATATATATACGATTTATTGCTGTGAATTATACGTTTTCTGTAATCTCTAAATTGGATAATTTTGATATTTAATTAAAAAGCCACGATTGACCTATATAATGTGTGTTGGAAACATTATTTGATTATTTTATGTTGATGGAGGATTCTTTTTTTGGTAGTAACACATCATGGTGGCAGTGGATAAATATCAGTAAAGAAAAACATTGTCTAGGACTCTTATTCAAGAAATTGATTTTTCATAGGATTCTGAAGTCTTATTCTGGAGACAGGCCAGCAGTGTTTTATAAAGCATACCCTGCTATACTTTAAGAAATCAATCTTGTAGAGAAAGAAAAAGACACAAAAGAAACATTATTTGATGCAAAGCTGAGTTTTACTATTGCGTTTCAGGTCAGTAGTTTTATATAGTACTTGAGCAAACTCATCACCCCTTGTTGTCCAGGGCAATTACAGAAAGACATGATACTGGTATATACAAAGAAAGAAGGCTTGGACATTTCCGTAATGCTGGTTTGTTCAAATCCTACAAGGATATTATGTTTTAAATATTTTATTTTAATGTGAATGTTTTAAAGGATAATTAAATTCTATACAAAGGAAAGTTTTCTTACATTTTTGTGGTCTTCTAATTGTCACTTTTAAAAAACAAATGATTGTATTATCTGCTTGTTCCCCCAAGTCTCTGTGTAATCTCTCAATTGCACTTACTAGAAGATCCTTTATAAAAGCATAATACTTTAGAATAGGTTGGAGGAAAGAAATTTGATTTTTTGAGACTATAGTTATTAAATACTATTATTCTGAAGCCAAAGATAATTAATTGATAAACGTCAGTGGGAAATGAATATACATTGCCAAAAAAGAATGTTCGTTAGGCTCAAATTGAAAATATATTTTTCTAAGGATAACAAAGAAACATTCTTGAGGCAGGTTTAGGAGTAAAAGTCTTCACAAAATATCTGCTTTAAAAAATCTAATTTTCTCTGCTTATAAAGAAAGAAAAATAGTATTTACTATTTAAAAATATTGATAATTGATATTGATTAAACTCCCTAAAAACGTCTAAAACACCATTCAGATTTTTACATTATAATTATTATAATAATGTAATAAAATACTGATTATTAACTTCCATGGTTAAATAGTATTTAACAATTTACAATTATTTTCTCTTTAATTATGTCAAAATTTCACCCTTTGCAGTAGTTTTGGGTATTAGGTAATAGTATAGGAATACTCATTTTCAGTTACTAAAAGAGATGATTTTATGTCCAGATTGAGATTGTTCCTACCCAAGATCAGTGGTCATTGCCATGGTCATTGTCAATGGTCATTTCCTTCTCATCACAAATTACTAATTCTGCTTACAGAAAGTACTAATGTGCATTTGCATTCTGAAAAATAGCCAGATCACTCTGCATTATCTTTTCCAAATAGAGAGGCAAATTAAAGGAATCACATTTTGGAGGGAATAATAGAATATCTGCCCTTAGCGTTTCCACTAAGGGTTTTTGAAAACCGTTTAGCAAGCTTGGTAGTGGCTAACAATTTTCTCAACAATCTAGCTGTTTCCTTGCAGTGGCAAGGTTGTAGTAAACCTCCCAACACCTTGGAGCTAGATATGGATATGTGATATTTTTCTTAATAACATATAAGCAGAAATGACATAAATACAATTCAGGCCAAAGTACTGAAGCATTTAATAGCAGATCATGGTGGTTTTATTTTATTTTACTAATTTATTTATTAAATCTCTTCTCCCTGGTTACTGAAAATGTTAGAGTTGGAGGCTGCTCTTTCTACATGCACTGACAGAGTAATATACTAAGTAGAGCAACTTATTGTTTAGATGTATGAGAAAGATGCATTTTTATTAGCATACATTAAAATTATATTTTTGGATGTGCATTTCTATGTGCTTATATAGATCTGTACAAAACTAATAGTATAGGAAATATTTCCATCCTCTACAAAAATTATTTATTGCTGTCATTTTGTCGTCAAACATTCTTCCCTATGCTAATCCCTGGCATCCATCAATATTTTCTCTGTATACTTTGCTTTTTTCAGAATATCATGTGAAACGGAACTACACAGGACGTAGCATTTTGAAACTAGCTTTATTCACTCAACATAGTATCATTCAGATTCACCCATGTGTTACATGTTATGCACAACTCGTTCCTTTTCATTGTGGAGTAGTTTTCCATTGCATGCATGTACCAGTTTGGTTAGCCATTCATCCAGTGAAGGGCATTTTGATGGCTTCCAGTTTAGGAATGATAATGGATAAAGATGGTATTAATCTTATTTATAGGATTCTGGTCAAGCATGAATTTTAATTTCACTTCTGTATTTAGAAGTATGGTTGCTGGGTCACTGGGTAAATGCATGTGTAATTGTGTAAGAAATTCTCAACTTTCTAGAGCAATTATATAATTTTGCATTTCCACCAGCAATACCTGAGTTGCAGTTGCTTTACATCCTCCACATTTGATATTGTCAACTTTTATAAAGTTATCTGTTCTAATGGTTGTTTAGTAGTATCTCAGTATAACTTTAATTTGCATTTCTCAAAAGCTTAATGATGTTGAACATCTTTCCATGTACTAATTTTCTATCTGTACTTTTCAGGTGCTTAACTTTTATTTCATTTTTGGTCAAATGCCTGCTAAAGCATTTTACTCAGTTTTATATTAAATTGTTTACTTTTTGATCATTGAATTTCAAGAATTTTTAAATATATTCTGGATATAAATTTTTGTTAGATATGTAATTGCAGATATTTTCTCTCCTAGTGTATAGCTTTCTTTTCATTCTCTTTATTATTGTTTTTCACTGAACAGAAGTTTTAGATGCAAAAGTAAGGTTTATTACTATTTTTATTGAATAGATTTATCTTTTAGTTTTTTTTTTTTTTTGAGTTGGAGTCTCACTCTGTCACCCGGACTGGAGTGCAGTGGCCGCTCCTGGCCACCGCAGCCTCGACCTGCTGGGCTCCGGCGATCCTTCCGCCTCAGCCTTCCCAGTAGCCGGAATTACAGGAGCACACTACCATGCCCGGCTAATTTTTTGATTTATTGTAGAGATGAGGTCTCGCCTGCCCAGGTGGGTCTCAACCCCGTGGGCTCAGGCAATCCACTCACCTCAGCCTCCCAAAGGCGCGGGATTACAGGCTGAGCCACCGAGCCTGGCAGATTTATCTTTTGTTGGCATATTTAAGCATTTTTTGCATAATCCAAGGTTGTAAACATTTTCGTCTAGGTTTTCCTCTAAAATTGTGTAGTTTTGCTCTACATTTATACCTATGATTCATTTTGTTATTTTTAAAATAATGCAAATTTTATTTCACACTTCTTTTTTTTTTTTTGAAACCACATAATTGAGGTACAATTGATATATTAGAATCTTTACATATTTAATATATAAAGCTTGATAAGTTTGGTCCTTTTGTTTTTTCAGTAATGTGTGAATTGCAGCATCAAGTTTCTTTTTTTAATTGGATGTCTAATTGTCCAATCTATTTTTTTTAAGGCTTCCTCCATTGAATTGCCTTTATACCACTTTAAAAAATCAGGTGACCAAAACTCAGCATGGTGGTATGTGCCTTAATTACCAACTCCTAGGGAGACTAAGGTAGGAGTACTGCTTGAGTCCAGGAGTTTGAAGTCAGAATCAGTCTAGGCAACATTGTAAGACCCCCCTGTGTATTTTACAAAAAGTCATTAATTTATGTGTTTAAGGTTTCTTTGAGATAAAATTATTTTGATTACTTTAGCTTTATAGTCATTCCTAAAACTGGTTAGTGTATATTCTCTAACAGATTTTTACAGAATTATTTATATTATTCTATTTATTTATTTATATTATTCTTTTGTTAATTAATTAATTTATTTATTTATTTCTTTTATTCAATATAAATTTCAGATTCAGTTTGTTGATACATTCAATGAAGCTTTCTGAGATTTGATTAGATTTTCAGTCAACAAATAGATCATTTTGGAAAATTAAGAAAAATTGATATTATAATTATGCTATCTAACAATATGTGACATGGTACATATGTTCACTATTTTTTGATATATTTCATAAGCATTTTGTATCTTTTACAGAAGTTGTGAATACAAAAATTTCATTGTTTCTTTTCCAATTGGGTAGACTTTTATTTATTTTCCATATAAGAAATTCTATTACAGTGTTGAATGGAATTGTTGAGAATAGACATTCTTGTGTTATTTCCAGTCTTAGGTGGAAAGTACACAATCTTTTATCTCAAAGTATGATGTTTACTATAGGGCTTGTTTGTTTTTTTATAAAAGCTTTTTATTAGGTTTGCTGAAAGTTTTGTTTTTAAACTAAACTCAAATTTTATTTAGATTGTAATAAATTATTCAAAATTGATTCATTTGCCAAAAATAACAGCAACAGTTTCTGTGTTATTTCTAAGTAAACCACAAAACAGTAATTTTTATCAGTTTTCAAAATTTTGCTTATAAATCGAGGCAGTAGATATAGTCATGAAAAGAGGCAATATAAAACACACGAGTCAGATGTCAGTATCGATGACCTTTTATTTGCCCTTGACCATGAAACACAAGCATTCTACATATACAGTCTAAAATGTCCTCGAAGACGGAGTCTCATGAAACGAATGTAAACAGTCACAATCAGATGTCGAACACCAATAACAAGCTCTTCCTATCAAACTTTAATTGTAACTTGTTCCTTTCAGTTCATTTGATAAAGACAAAATCTACACTGAAACCTTTGTTTGGTGCACTAATAAGCTTCTCTCTCTTGAAAGATCTATTACAGAATTTTGAACAACGTACTTAAAATTCCTCCTAGTCAAAGATCAATTGTGGTTTTTATTGTAACATTTTCTAAAATGTATTTTGTCCTCCCACACCTTCTCACAATTAGACTCTTCAAAGAATTGGTAACTCAATACTCAATAACTGAATCCAAAGTCAAAATAAATGTTTTGTCTAAAATGATTTAACTAAAACAATTCCAGAACACCACTAGCAGAGATCATACAGAATTGAAATGTGGAACCTTCAATGCCATCTTATGGAAGAACAGATAGGTCTTCACAGCATGAGAGTTCAAACAGAGGACATTGAAATAGGTAGATCATTAAAGGCTAATGTATTCAATGAGATGCCTATAGGCAAAGATATTTAATGATTAAGTGGCCTACATACACCCTATGGGTTTTCTTCTCAATATCTAATATAAGAGAAAGCCTACTGTAAAAGTCTTTTAGCTATTTTCAATCATTTCTGAGTTATATGTGGGGAGCTCTGGCTTAATTGTACAGAGTTTGATATATGTGCCCATCTTTAAATCCAGGACATGTTTCATATCAAAAATTTTGTCAAGCAAAGGCAAATTACTTGATTTTTGGTCTGTCAAAGTGCTCCTCAAATATGCTATGAGATGCTTCTATCCGTTTAAAAACATGCATTCTTAACCTTCATCACAGGAAGAATACACAAGACCTTCAACAATGCATACACATTAGGAAAAAACATGATGTTAGGTAGGTAAGAGCTTCATAAATGGTGAATGGAAACTCCATATCTTCCACTTTGTATTTTTATTTGCCCCTCTAACAATGAAGTTCAGCTGAGAATGTGTTGAGATTGGAAAAAACACTTCCATATATGTCAACATGATACAAGGTATTCAGATGAATTGAAACTTGAGTTGTTCCGTGAATGAGGGAACCAGAAATAAGCATATAAGAATTTTGGGTAATGTTCTGGTCCTTTACTATTGAAATAACAGAAACTTTCAAAAGTTAGTCAACATTCCAAGTTATCTTGCTAAGCTCTGTGCAATTTCCCAAGGAGTTTTATTTTAATATCAAGTTTGGTTGCCAAATTTGTGAGTTCCTCAAACCAAAATTCACGATAAACTTCAATATTTTCAATCACTTCACTGACTGAATGCTGTCCTGCTGTCAAGTTACTGGCTGCAAAGAAGACATCAGAGGTTGGACCCTGGAGATTTCTCCCAAAAATGCTTGTAAAAGATAGGACATTTTTAAGAACAGTGGGCACAATTAAATAAAAATCCATTACTTCCCTACAAAGCACAAATGCTCAGACAGCTAAAAAGTTATTCCATCTAATAAATGTGTCACTCATTTATAACATCTAAACATGAAAAAAGTGCTTTTAGGAGGTCCACTCAAATTTCAAAAGCAGCTTGCTTGCCTGTCTGCTGAGAATAGCAAATGTTCTTCAGTTCTTTACGCTTGTCTTTACTATTCTGAAAAAGAAAAGAAGTTGTCAAGTTTCAAAAGCAATTGTGGTGATCAATGAGAAAAAAATTCTAGACTTCCTCAGTTGTTCCCAATGCAACAGATGCAACCATAACTAGCACTAATTTTGTCAATCATATATTTAAGTACGTAGATCGCTCCAGGATATTTCTCTAAAAGTCTACAGGCAACAATTTTCATTTTGGAAGACAATCTACTGCACACACTGAAAGCCTGGCCACAACAGTTCTCCATATTTAGTCCACACTTCTCAGTTATGGTAGTGTGAAATTTTGCAGCCAAATTTCACATCACCTTTATGGGGCAGGAAGTCCATGGATTCATCTCTCAGGATATGAGATTCATAGACACACCTCACAAACATGAATAGATACTCTTCTCTTGCTATGTCCATTGCATTGTCAGTGATGGCTGTAGTTGAAATATTTGACCCTTTAAACCTCATGTTAAATTTGATCCTCAGTGTTAAAAGTGGGACCTAATTGGAAGGTGCTTGGGTCAAGGAAGCAGGTCTCTCATGAAAGGCTTGATGCTGTCCTCACAGTAATGTGTGAGTTCTTGCTCTCTTCGTTCCTATAAGAGCTGGATATAAAAAAGAGACTGGCATCTCCCTCCTCTTTCTCTCTTCAGTCGTGTGATCTCTGCTCATACCCATTCCCCTTCACCTTCTGCCATGAGAGGAATAAGCCTGAGGTCCTCTCCAGAAGCAGAAGCTTGTACCATGTTTCTTGTACAGCCTGCAGAACCGTGAGTTGAGTAAGACTCTTTATAAATGACATAGTCTCAAATATCCCTTTATAGCGACACAAATTGACTGAGAAGGTGATAATGATAAAGAAGTGTGTAAGACTCTAGGTTTCCTGAGAGTTTCTTCCCAAACACAACTTTTACAGATCTCTAGATCTGATTTTATTGTGTTTTTGAGCAGAACTATGTGTTAACCACTCTTGTCTCAAAGTGCTTTCTCAGTACCTCTTCACCAGAATTTCTCTGGCATTTCAGCAGTGCTTAAAAGTTGTCAAGAGTCTCCAGACTCGGTCGCTCAGCCTGTAATCTCGCGCCTTTGGGAGGCTGAGGTGAGTGGATTGCCTGAGCCCGCGGGTTCGAGACCTGCCTGGGCAGCGAGACCTCGTCTCTACAATAAATCAAAAGATCAGCCGGGTGTGGTAGCGCATGCCTGTAATTCCGGCTACTTGGAAGGCTGAGGAGGAAGGATCACCGGAGCCCAGCA